>NW_027494467.1:0-303016 GCF_021521415.1 Bidens hawaiensis
GCATCTCAAGGAAATGTTGTGTTATTTAAAAGACATTGTTTTATGTTTAAATGATTTGAATGCTCGTTAAGACAAGAATTGATGGTTATGTGATATATTGGTTGAAGTTTCTATATTCCGCGTAAAGCTTTAATTAACTCTGATATTTAGAACTATGTTAATGAGTAATTCCAACGTTCAAAGTAGGGCACTGGAGACGGGGCCTTACATTTTAATTTTCTTCTCAATTAAATAATTCAAAAAGAAAATAAAATATCAAGTCATTTTCTTCACATTTATATAATTCTAAATTTATATTGAACGCCAACTTATATCATATGACAATTAAACATAATTTTAAATCATAGTCAATACATTACCTATCTTTAAATCATAGTCAATGCATCAATTGTCTTTAAATACATTATTATGGCTAATAAATTAAAGCATCAATTTTAATATGTTTGTTATAGCTTTTTTTAACATGCTTAATTAATTTATGAATTCTTTTTGTTTAACTAATACAATATTTTAAATTACAAAATAATATACTCAAAAATTGAGAAGTCAATCAATTAATTTTCCTTAATCAATTGTCCATCTATATTAAAGGTACTGTTTTTAAACAAATTTCCATTTTTACCATGTACGAACATAAATTATGATATTTCATAATATCATTTATTGCACTTCCTTACATATACCAACTAAAAATATTTCTAGTTTATTAATTAATCATTCTTGAATTGTATTACTTAAAAAATGAAGGATTATTATACACAATATTGGAGTTTCTATATACACTGTTACAATGCTCATTTTCTATTATTTTATGACGTCTCGAGTTAATTTATACATTTCTTATTCGGCATTGCAAGGCATGTTGTGTATGTTTTCCCTTCAATATTTGTATTGTTCATCTATTTAAAATGTTTAAGGAACACAAAAACAATATCACATAGACATATAACTAAAGTTAATACTCGAAAATAAAGATGTTTGATACATTCTATAAATAGTTGATTATTATCCTTCATTCAATTAACAAATCTAAATTACCAGATGGCATTGTTTTTCTTCTACTATTATCAAATCTGGTTGTATATATTGATATATTTTATATATATGTCGTCGCTCATTGTTTTTTTCTTATTTACTACTCTATTAAAGCAATACAATAGTTCCACATGGCATCGTTCTAGAGTGTATACATTGTAAGGCCCCGTTCCTGGTGCCTCACTTTAACGTTGGATTTACTCATAAACACAGATCTAAATATCAGAGTCAATTAAAAATTATCGCGGAAATATTAACTTTAATTATTCGGTACAAAACATTAATCTTATCTTTTAAACCATAACATAAAACATTATATTTAAAACATCATTTCTTTCATCTTCAGATGCCAGCCGTTCAATCCATGCCACGTGCCATACTCATGCTAACTCTTCAACCTTATCACCTGCGTGCATACTAAAAGTCAGCTACGCAGAGTGAGTTCTACTTAATCAGGCGACATACAACACATACGTATATCATACATACATACATATCCAAAGATACGTACCCATACTTAATCAATTACCCTACTACCATACATACATATCTACAATCACTAACATCAGTTTACCAAGAGTACGTTCATAGTCCGCCTTCTATACCTAAACTCAAGGTCGTGAACACGTAAAAGGTCCGCAGTCCTAAACTATGTTCACCAAATTATGGTACGTGCAAGGTCTGCAGTCCTTCCCTATACCATCCTATATTAACAACATGTACAAGGTCCTCAGTCCTTCCCTATGTTGCAACCTAAACCATAGCACGTACGAAGTCCGTAGTCCTCCCCTATGCTACCACACCACAAATACAGCACGTTTAAAGTCCACAGTCCTTTCCTATGCTGGTGCCTATTTACAATATGTATAAGGTCCACAGTCCTTATCTACGTTGACGTCTATTATCTATAATACGTATGAGACCCACCGTCCTTATCTACGTTCACATCTATCAACAATATAACGTATAAGGCCCGCAGTCCTTAACTAAGTTCCCATCTAACATCTATAACACGCATAAGGCCCGCAGTCCTTAACTACGCCACCACATGCCAAGTCTATGTCCAACGGAAGTAAGAGGGATTTTCCGTCTTAACTTACTATGTCGGACGTAGAACTTACATACCATTCACGTGCCTGTATACATGTACAATAAGTACACTGTAGCATAAGAACACGCTAGGCGTTCTTCACATCCTTCATTTAACAGTCATACCCCTTGTCGGTACGTGCAATATCCGAAGATCGTTCACGCCCTGACAAGTGTTCATTTATAATGTTCATACATCATCCATATATTACATATGACATTTAAATCTTTATTTATAAACTGACAGTACACGCAATATCCGAAGATCGTTCACGTACGACAATCAATCATTCATATATCAAATTTATTTATATAGTCATATCTTTGAATATCACCTGGCAGTACATGCAATATCCGAAGATCGTTCATGTACTAACATCATAACATACATACATCTTTCACTTATCATATATACACATCAATCATGCCTTTAACTATCACTTGACGGTACATGTAATATCCGAAGATCGTTCATGCCCCGTCATACAATCATCATACATAAATCATACAAGGCATACACTTACCACTTAAGGTAAGTGTATTAACTATCACACCGAGTATGCACACAGCCCCGAAAACATAACAAGGAAGTGGGGCTAGAAACTCACCTGAACTTGGTTACTTCTTCTACTACTGGCTATTCCTTCTCGAGCTGTGCGCGTCTAACTGTTTAGTAATTGAATATCAAATACTACTCTGGCCATTCTCATTGCTACTTAATTATTCTAACGCGTCTAAGCCGGTTTTACTTCATTGAATCATTACCCGGTTAGTTAATCGTTACTCATTAGCCTTTAAAGGTACCTTTCATAAATTAACAAAGTTCAAGGGCTAATATGTAATTATATCAATCTATCACAAGTCCAGGGACCATTCTGTAATTCTGTCAAACTTCTAGTTCGTTATCTAGTCTTTAACGAATTGGGGTTCATTCGTTACTTCACTCTCCCATGACTAGTTCGTTACTTTATAACGAATCGACCTTCATAGCGTACTAAACCCTCTAACGAATTGGACCTTTAATGAATCGGTCCTCTTCATGAACTGGCCCTTCTGTAGAGAATTGAACCTTAATGAACTACTTAACGAATTAGGTTTAATTCGTTATTAATTCCTTAATGAACCAGAGCTAGTTCGTCATTCCCCCATTAACGAATCAGCTAACGAATTAAGGCTAGTTTGTCAACCCTCCGTTAACGAATTACCTTTGATTCTTTAGCTTCCCGTAGCGAATTAGGGTTAGGTCAGAATGTCAGAACAATCTCTGACATCCTCGTACCCATATTCTCCGGCACCACCTTTCCGGCGCCGTCGTTTCCGGAATAGCGGGATCTCGCCGGAAAAGCGAGATCTCGCTTATTTCACCACCACTTTGACCGTTTTTCGTCCCGTTCGATCCAGATCTGAGCTAGGGTGACCCCTAAGCTCATCTTAGGTTCGGTTTAGACCCGATTCCACCCGGATCTCATGACTTCAACGGTTTAACGGTGTCGGCTCATTGTTTCGCAACTAGATATAACGGGTTTGGACCTCTACAATATCATACTATCATTACCTCGGGTCGTAAGCCGATTCTCCTTCTTCTTCTTCTTCTTGGTTTTGGCTTAGAGAGAGAGTAGGATGAGAGAGAGCTAAGTGTGTGTTTTGGGTGGTGTATGGAATATGTGTGAAATGAATGGAAAATGGGAATTTAAGGTTTATATAATTATGGATAATGGGCTTAAGCCCATGGTCTCTTCCTTTTTTCCCAAGTCCATAACCCATATCCATCACCCAGAACTAGCCCGACTCATATTAACTCCTACTTATTTAATTATTTCCCGCTAACCCGAGTAAACTCCCACACCAACATTAAATCATATAATTAATATTACTTTTAGAAATTTTGGGATGTTACAAGTCTTCCCCCTTAAAGAGGTTTCGTCCCCGAAACCTAGCTTATTCCTTTCAAAGGAACATTTCCTATGTTCGCACACTTTATTGGATCGTATTTGCTTTCTGAGCTATCCTTTTTACTCCGGACTTGCAGTCATCGAGCGGTGATCATGTGTTTTAGCTATTAAGGAAGCTTGTCCATGAGGCCCTCGATGTACCAAGTCTCGTCTCGTCCTTCCAAGGGACCTTGTCTCATAGTATTAACACTATTCTTTAAAACGACATTTTATCATAACATAAATGATCATACATAACCAACTCAATACATTACACGTCGTAAACAAGCATAAGTTTTAAATATTAACACAAAACAAGTCCTTAGGCAAACATAATTAAAACAAAATAAAGACATTGCATAAGCAATTACTCCTTCGTCGAGTGCTCCTCCCTGCAGTTGTGCTAAGTCCTTACCCCCTTCGCACCCCCCGCCTCAGATTCCTTGCAATCCATAGCCATGTGGTCAAACTTTCCGCATTTGAAGCACTTCGGACGATCAGGGCATTCTCGAGAGTAATGCCCACTCTTTCCACACCGATAGCACTTGTCTGGCCCAGTCTTGGATTCTCCCCGGTGCACTTGCCCACACGTCTTACATGCATCCTTGTTTCCAACCTTATCCTTCCACTCATCAGTTGTTGTAACCATGTCGCCAGACCGCTTAGCAGAGGTAGCCCATTTCTTCTCCTTCTTTTCTTCCACCACCACATCGTCCTCAGCAAGGTCAGCATAAACCACTTCTGCCAGCTCGACATCCGAGTCAAAAGTAGCAGGTTTATTTGCCCTGACTAACATGTGGACTTTTTGTGGCAATCCCCTCAAATAACATTTGATTCTCTTAGCCTCAGTGTCAACCATATCAGGCACCAACCTAGACAGTCGGATGAATTCAGTAGTATACTCGCGGTGTGTCATCTTCCCCGCCTTCAGATTCAGAAACTTTATCTCGGTCCTCTCAACATCAGCATGAGCACAGAACCTTTTCATCACTAACTCCTTCAGGTCCTTCCACCTCATTGCCTCAATCTCTTCTCGGGTCTTCCTTTGTTCCACAGTTTCCCACCAGTACATAGCCTCATCTTCAAATGACTGAGTGGTATAACCCACTACTTGGTCGGGACGACACTCGCTAATTCGGATAATCTTGTCCATTGCGGTTATTCATTGAAGAGTAGCGATTGTGTCTCCCAAACCAGTTAGCTTCGGCGGGTCACAGCCCTTGAAGGACTTGTAGTTACACCCACCTCGGCCACTCTCCCCTCCATCATCCTTTCTACCATTCTCCTTTGATCTCGCAAGAGTTCTTGCAGGACTTTCAGCAGAATTCTCATGATTCTGATCCTTCATGGCAGTTGCCACAGCTTGGGCAATGGCATCTAAAACACCATGGTCAAGTTGATGTCCTTCGTTGTTACCCGAATTTCCTCCAGCTGCGCTTCCTTCGTCTCCGGTGTTGGAAGCTGTTTCTACCGAGGGTTGTCGAACCATACGAGGCCTGCCTCGACGCCCAGTGCGACCTCCAGGGCCAACATTCTCTCCAACTTCAGCCATTGGTATTCTGGAAGAGGAAAACACAAACCGAAGCATAGTTCGTGATAGATCTTAATTATACAAGCAAGACACGAGTCCATAGTTGCACATCGAAGCTAACTGTAGCCTAAGAACCTAAAAAGGTATGTTCTTTTCGCTAAAAGATTATGTTTTTTTAAGGACGGTTTGCCCTAAGGCAAATCAGGTATTATTGTAAAAATATAAACTTGATTTTAAAAGTGGACTTATTGAACCCGTGAGTAAGAACGGTTCATGTAGAAACCCTAGATCTAGCTTAAACGGGTTCGAAATCAATAAAGGTGTAAACTTTATTGATAAGTAAGCTAGATCTTGGTCTAGAATAGAAAGGAGTATGTTTAAAAGATAAAGAACACAAAAATATGGATGTGGATGTTAGATTATGAAGTGAAAATGATAAATATCGTATTTAATACCCTACAATAGGTATATTCGAATAGAATACTCCAGACTTAGAAATTAATTCCACTCAAATGGAATACCAATTCGAATAGAATACTCCATACTTATAAATTAATTCTATTCAAATGGAATACCCATTCGAATAGAATGTCCATTAGAATAGAATACTTCATTCACATGGAATACCCATTCGAATAGAATACTCCATTAGAATAGAATACTCAATTCAAATGGAATACCCCATTCGAATAGAATACTCTAGACTTATAAATTAATTACATTCAAATGGAATAACCATTCGAATAGAATGTCAATTAGAATAGAATACTCAATTCAAATGGAATACCCCATTCGAATAGAATACTCTAGACTTATAAATTAATTACATTCAAATGGAATAACCATTCGAATAGAATGTCCATTAGAATAGAATACTCCATTCAAATGGAATACCCATTCGAATAGAATACTCCATTAGAATATAATACTCCATTCAAATGGGATACTCCATTCGAATAGAAAACTCCAGACTTAGAAATTAATTCCATTCAAATGGAATATCCATTTGAATAGAATGTCCATTAGAATAGAATATTCCATTCAAATGGAATACCCATTGGTATAGAATGCCCATTCAAATAGAATACTCCATTAGAATAGAATACTCCATTCAAATGGGATACCCCATTCGAATAGAATACTCCAGAATTAGAAATTAATTCCATTCAAATGGAATACCCATTCGAATAGAATGTCCATTAGAATATAATACTTTATTCAAATGGAATACCCATTCGAATAGAATGCCCATTGGAATAGAATACTCCATTAGAATAGAATACTCAATTCAAATGGAATACCCCATACGAATAGAATACTCCAGACTTAGAAGTTTTAGGAGGAAACCTAAATGATGTGTAAAAGGTTAGTGATTCCTATATGTACTTATCATACAGTTAGTCGTGCTCAATTAAAGAAGGGGATTACTATAAACTCGGAAAGAAATACGAGACATGTGAGTTTCTATCCCCATTTCTCTGTTATGTTTTCGGGGTTGTGTGCATAATCAATGTGAATGTTAATACACTTAACTTAAGTGGTAAGTGTATGCGACATATATTTTATATGTGATAGATGTATGAATGTAATGAACAAATGCATGTCGGTACGTGAACGATCTTCGGATATTGCACGTATCGTCAAGGAGTATGATTGTTAGATGAATGATGTGAAGAACGCTTAGAGTGTTCGTATGCTACGATGTAATTATTGTATATGTGAGGTATGTGTAAGAAGGTACAGAAATGGTATGTGAGATCTACGCCTGGCATAGTAAGTTAGGATGGAAAATCCCTCTAAACTACTATCGGACCTAGACTCGATATGTGATAGCGTAAATAAGGACTGTGAACCTTTTTAGTGTTCCTTATACGGATATTATATAATTGAGTATATGTTTCATCTATGGAGTACCTTCTATGTTTAAGGTCCCGAACTCGGTAGCCCTACTTTAACGTCGGATTTACTCATAAACACAATTCTTACAAATCAGAGTTAATTAAAACTTTTAACGAAAACGTTAACTTCATTCATTCATTACAAAACCTTTAATCTTTTCTTTAAAACCATAACATGAAACATCATATTTAAAACATCATTTCTTCCATCTTCAGATGCCAACCGTTCAATCCATGCCATGTGCCATCCTCATGTTAGCTCTTTAATCTGATCACCTGCGTGCATACTAAAATTCAGCTACACTGAGTGAGTTCTAGTTAATCAAGCAACTTACCATATAACCATTACATGTATTATATACGTATCTGAATATACACAGTCCACTGTCGAACCTGTTCACCTTACCACTTAACCACTTAACTGCCCCTTACGTCTTAGCCACTTGTTTACGGAAGCACATAGAGGCTTACTCTCTCATGCACTCACGTTATGCCACTTAATAACGAAGGCACATATAGGCTTACCCTAACACGCACTCACGTTATGCCACTTGAATAACGAAGGCACGTATAGGCTTACCCTACCACGTACAATCATCATGCCACTAACACCCTTACTAGACCCTTGCCACTTCTATCACACTCTACCTCTACTTGTCTACAACACACTTTCTATTATTTAATCATTTACATAATAATCAAGTTACATCATAACATTCACACACACTAATAACCACTTGTATATCATTACCATTGGAGGTACGCGCAATATCCGAAGATCGTTCATGCATTGACAAACGTTACTCTCCCTGCCTACGCGTGCAATATCTGAAGATCGTTCATTCATAACATCTATATATATATATATATATATATATATATATCATATCAAACATTATAGCGTACATTTACCACTTAAGGTAAGTGTATTCACACTTCACATCGAGTATGCACACAGCCCGGAAAACATAACAAGGAAGTGGGGCTAGAAACTCACCTGAACTCGGCTACATTCACTGTTAAAGGCTATTCCTTTTTGAGTTGTGCATGGCTAACTGTATAATAATTACATGTATCAATTAACTATAACTACTCATCGTATTTCTAGTTTAGTTATAACCCTCAACGGACGAGTGTCCGGGGGCAGTGCCCCTGGTAGCAGGGTTCTAGGGGCGGCAGCCCCTAGTAGGGTCCAAGGGGCACAGCCCCTGGCTGGGGTCGAGCTGTGCGTATACTCGTTTGATTTTAAATTATTATTTTATTCTCTAACTCATTTGCTTTAATGAATTAAGCCTGATTCGTTAACTAATTCGTTACCTTTCGTGATCTGATTCGTTAGTCTGGTTCGTCATCTGGTTCGTTATCTCAGCATAGCAAATTTGGTAAGTAACGAATCACTTGATTCGTTATCTTAACATGACGAAATGGGTGAGTAACGAATAACCTAATGAATTGCTTAACGAATTGCTTAACGAACTGCTTAATGAACTGCTTCTAGTTTGTTATCTCTTCTTAACGAATGGGCATAACGAATTGCTTGCCAATTCGTTATGTCTCCTCTAACGAGCTAGGGTTAGGTCAGAAACATTCCCCGACAACTTATTCCTCGTACGCCGCCTTTCCAGCGCTGTCTTTCCGGTGCCGCCGTGCCGGAAAACCGGGTGGTGGCTGGAAAAGCGTGTTTTACCCCATTTTACACCGTTTTTCACTGTTTTTCTCCCCGTTTGATCCAGATCTGAGCTAGGGTGATCTCTAAGTTAATCTTTTGGTCGGTTTATACCCGATTCCATCCGGATCTCGTGACTTTAACAGTTTAAGGTGTTGGATCGTCGTTTCGTGACTAGATCTAACTGGTTTGGATCTCTACAATATCATACTATCATTACCTCGGGTCGGAAATCAATTCTTTTTCTTGGTTTCGGATAGAGAGAGAAAGTAGGATGAGAGTGAGCTAAGTGTGTGTTTTGGGTGGTGTATGGAATATGTGTAAATGAATGAATTAAGGGTTAATTATGGTTTATATATTAAGGGTCATGGGCTTGAGCCCATGGTCCATCTTCTCCCTTTCGAATCCAAGGCCAATACCCATATTACTTAACCCAACACAAGCCCGTTTCATAATCATTCCTACTTTACTTTATTATTTCTCCACTAACCCGAGTAAACTTTCCCACCAATATTTAAATAATATAATTAATATTATTTTAGAAATTTCGGGATGTTACACTATGGAAATTATATATGGTTCCTTCTATGGATCAGGTATAGGGCTCCTTCTATGGATAATACGTAGTGGTCCTTCTATGGAAAGTATATAGGGTCCCTTTTATGGGTAATGTTTAAGGATCCTTTTATGGATAATATTTAGGGATCCTTCTATGGATAGTTTATATAGATCCTTCTATGGATGACACAAGTTGTTACTTCTATGGATAATAGTAACTGTTCTTCTAATAGATATTATGCAATGGTCCTATTATGGATAATTATAAAGTGCCAGGAACGAACTTCATTAAACTACGAATATGTATCTTCGGATACGTATATGTGGATGCATGAGAATGTGTTGTACGTTGTCTGATTAATTAGAACTCACTCAGCGTAGCTGACTTTTAGTATGCACGCAGGTAAATATGTTTAATGAGCTAACATAGAGATGGCATATGGCATGGATTGAACGGTTGGCATATGAAGATGGAAGAAATGGTGTTTAAATATGAAGCTTTATGTTATGTATTAAAGACAAGTTTGAATGTTTTTGTAATGAATGATTGAAATTAACGTTTCCGCGAAAGGTTTTAATTAACCCTAATTTGTAGAACTGTGTTTATGAGTAAATCCGACGTGAAATGTAGGGTACAGGGACCGGGCCTTACACCATGTCACATATTACCTTTCTTATTAATGTCAAATCACCCCCTTCATACTATATAAAGCTTAACACTGCATACCCTAAAATTCATTTATCTCTCTCTCTCTCTCTCTTACGGTTTAGCCATTTCTGCCGACCATCTCTTCCATATTTCCAGTAAAGTATTTATTCTATGTTAATGGTCGATTCTCTTGTATTATTCATTATTGTCATTATCATTTCATTTTCTTTGCACTTTATTGTTTCTATTGTTTTTAATTGAAATCGGATTTTTCTATAATCTATTTAGGTTCTACATCAAACTCCAAAATTCAATTGACATTTTGAAGTTTCTCTAACTGCTCAATCTTCCATATAATGAATGGTTTATTTACGTTGTGATTAAAATTTCTCTAATTGCATCTATCATCCTTTGGTAATTCTTACTAAACCAAAGTATATGTTTTTGTTTTTTTAATTTAGCCGGATTAATATATTATGTAACATTAATTTAATTTTAATCATTTTAGCTTATGGTGGCACAGCTAATTTCCTGGAATGAGTATTTACTGGAAAAAGGCTTTGATTTTGTACAACAATGGATATTAAGTTACGATTAATTATGTATTTATGTAGGTTACACAGTTCATGTAAATTAAATCATTTTTGTATCATCAATCTTTATTTTGATTGTTAACACGTGTGAATTTTATCTTGAAATTTCTATCAATTGTTAACACGTGAATCTTATCTTTAAACACATATTAAATACGAAATTAATTGACCTATCTTGCAAGAAACCTTTAAAGGTTTTCATACTCTTCAATCTCATCAAGGTTTTTATTTTTATATCTGACCATTTTTTAGTTACCCCTAAGTTTCAAAATTAATGTCCAAAATAAACCCCTCATTTTAATGTTTCAAAAATAAAAAATCTTTCCATAATATTTGGAATTTTTCTAATTAACAAATATGATTTTAAATTTTGTAATTATGTCTAAATAATTTAGTAAAATTAGTATAATACAACTTTATTATTTCAATTTAATAAATCTAACTGAAAAGTCATTTAATTTAACTAAAACAAAAGTTAAATTAAAAATTCATTTATAATAATATATACATTTATTAATTTATGTTTTTATATAACCCTTAATATATTCTTAATATTCATAAAAAAAATAAACTCATTTTAAATACGGAATTTGACTAATCTTGCACCAACCCAATAAAGGTTTTCATATCTTCAATCTCATCAAGGTTTATATTTTTTATATTTAAACATTTTTTAATTATTCATAAATGTCAAAATTAATGTCTAAAATAAACCCCCATTTTAGTGTTTCAAAAATCAAAACATTTCCATAATTATTGAAAGTGTTCTAAATAACTGATTTGATTTTAAATTTTGTAATTATGTCTAAATTATTTAATAAAGATTTTTCAAACTGTATAGCTAACATATTTGTGAGTTGAGTCAATATGTGGAGCTTTTGACCGGGCTACTATCGCGTAATTATTTCTATTTTGTTTATAGGTCTTATAGATTTTATTGTATTGTAGTTATTTTTTTGAATGGCCAACAAGTTATATTGCAGTTTTTAAATTTTCAGTCAATTATTCATAATATTACCATATTATATAGTTAACTATGTGTATATAGATGTATAATTAATATGACTATGGCAAACGTTTAATAATTGATTTGACTAATGACAATAATTTCCATAATTATATATCAATATCGATATATGAAAAATTGTCTACTAATACGTCCAAAAGCGTCTTATATAATATAATGTTATTGTTACGGGATTTTAATACTTTTAAACAATTACAATTAATCATATTGTTAAGTCATTTTAAGATTTATCAAATTTTGAAATATATTTTTTTTATTTCTAATTTTTTTTTACTTTGTGGTTGATTTATTTTTATGTTAATGATGTCACAAAGTGGATTCATTAACATTCAATTAACTTTCTTTATAGAGTTAATGACCATTTTCGTCCTTGTGGTTTGCTATTTTCGCCACTTCAGTCCAAAGTTTGAAAATTTGTCAATTTCGTCCTCACGGTTTTAAAAATTGGCCAATTACGTCCCACCGTCAAACGACATCCAAATATGTCGTTAGTTTCAGGGGTATTTTCGTCCATTACACATTTTAATAATTAATACTTAATTTATATATATTCCTTATACATACATACATACATAAATATATATATATAACCTAAAATAATATAAACTCTCTCTATCTCTCTCTCTCAACCGGAAGTCCGGCAGCCACCACCAACCCACAACCACTTATGACCACCACAACCACCGCATCCTATCAGCCCCACCGCATGTTACCAAACTCGTTTCTATTTGTTGGGATATATAACCACGAATTTGGCGTACAGTGTACGCTCTGTAAGCTAATAACCGTTTTCACTCCCTCAACCTAAAAAATCCCCCACCAGAACCACCATGGCTGAATTCCAACCGTCTCCGGCAACGGCAGTCACGGCCGCTGAAAATGACGCACCGGATGTGAATCCGCAGGTTCAGGTGGTTTCTCCGGAGATCCTAGATGCTCCAATGGCTCCGGCGGACGGTCTAATGCAACCGGCGGTTGATATTACTGTGGATCTGAGCATGTTGTTGGCTGAGATAATGATAGTGGAGCCATGGTAACACGCGGTGGGCCTGATAGGATGCGGTGATCATAGGCGGTGGTTGTGGTGGTCATAAGTGGTTGTGGGTTGGTGGTGGCTGTCGGACTTCTGGTTGAGAGAGAGAGAGAGAGAGAGTTTATTTTATTTTAAGTTTTATATATATATATATATGTATGTATGTATGTATGTATAAGGAATATATATAAATTAAGTTTTAATTATTAAAATGTGTAATAGACGAAAATACCCCTGAAACTAACGACATATTTGGATGTCGTATTTGGATGTCGTTAGACGGTGGGAAGTAATTGGCCAATTTTTAAAACCGTGAAGACGAAATTGACAAAATTTCAAACTTTGGATTGAAGTGGCGAAAACAGCAAACCACAGGGACGAAAATGGCCATTAACTCTTCTTTATATTATTTTCCGCAATTGTGTTTGAATGTGAAAGGCTAAAACAAGAAGAGTTTAAGGAACATAACAATTCTTGCATTTTTATATGATCATTCTCAAAGAAAGTTTAGTGAGTAATTCAGTAAAATGAAATAGTTTCATAATATTATAAGTATTAGGCGTGAATTTCTACGTATTCCATTTTTTGATACATTTCAATAACATAACAATTATATATAACTATGCATTCTTTCTTTTATATAATTTTCTCCCATTTAGTACACGGATCACTAACCTATAACCTATCAAAGCTTATATTTTCGAATGTTTTTCTTAATGTTACAAAGTTTTTGGGCTTGCAACTTATGAATTAAATAGATTTTGCATGTTTTTTTAATGCATTTTTTTTCATGGTTTATGTTTTAAAGATAATTGAACTTGTAATTTTACACTTTTAAATACGTTATAACTCATATAGAATTATATTTTTACAATTAATTATAGTGTATAACATATATATATATATATATATATATATATATATATATATGTGTGTGTGTGTGTGTGTGTGTGACATATTATATATCTTCAACCTTTGTGGTAAACGGTTCTTTGATTTACTAACTCGTGTTAAACATTCCTCTTTTTATATTAAGATAATTTATTTTATTTTTTTATTACCAAATATTAGTCTTTGTAAATTTATATTTTAAATCTGTGACAACTTTTGTTTTCTAAATATCATTTTTATACACACAAAATGTAATATAATAATTTAGGTATGAATTTTTTATTTTTTTTTAAAAAAAGCACACCAAAAAATTTTGGTTTGCCACTTAGAATTAATAGTGCATAAATATATCAAAAACTTATTAAAAAAAGTCATAATTAATGATTATTATACGAAATAACTAAATTTACGTATTACATATCATAATTGTCACGACTTAAGGTGGACCTTTAAAACATCATCTATAATTTATAATATTTTTATGAGAAATCTAAATTATAAGTAATTTATTTAAATTATTTTAAACAAATAACCATTTTCTTACACAACGAATCAGAATCATGTTTGGATATGTTAGATAAAGAAATAACGAATTAGTTGAAGACAATGTTGGATTCTCAAAATCTTTTGGTTCTAGGATACCGAATAGTAAGGGATTGTTTTAAAAACGATATTGGTATGGATTAAAGTTTTGCATTAATAAAACAAGGCAAATAGATGCAAGGACTTACAAACTGCCAAAAAAATTCTAACGTTGCAGCATTAATCGTTGGTGATGTTGGTGACATAATAGATTAGTTCGATATAAATGAAACAACTCAAAGCAAATCTCTATCAAGTGTTGGAATATATATAAGAGACCCGTTTTACTTATGGTCAACTATATGTTGTTTTATCAAGAATGAAGAGTAGGGATTGTATTAAAATGCTTATTTTGGATATGCAATGTAAAGTCACAAATAAGACGACACAAATGGTTTATTACGAAATATTTAGCAGTCTATGAATTTGTAATTTTTAAAGTTTTAAATTATGTTTCCAAACAATGTACTATGAATCTTCTTTTTTAGTAAGTTTGTGTTTTTAAGTACTTTGTTTACATACGAATATGAATTGTAATATATCAATTCTCACAATAAACATATAAAACAAACTTTCATTATCTTAAATATATCTTTACTTGACGATTTCTATATTTTCACCTGTGTCATACACGAGTCATTAACCTAGTATATAATATAGAAGTGAGGTACCTCTTAAATTTTAAGAGGTAAAATATTTGATACTTATAGTATAATCAACAATGCATAAGAATTTGAAAAAATAACGGTAATAATTTTAAACCAAAATCTACCCCACGATTTTTGAATGGTCATAACTTTGTCATCCGTTAATATTTTTTTAAAACACTTACAATTTGAAAAAATATTCTAACTTTTTACTTCATCCTATCCCTTATTCAAATACCCTAACTCTAAATAATGGAAATATGCTACAGTAACTTTTCATATATGAAAAACTACTGTACCCCTCCCCATCTCAACAATATCCTAATTTCCTTACCCTTATCATTTCTTCCGCTCATCTTTTCTAGGGTTCACGACCCTCTCTAAGCAAATCAAAGAAACTGAAGCAAACGGAAGACAATTGATTCCCTCTTAAGCAAATAATCGGCACTCTCTACCATCTCCATTCCCTGTTAAGCAAATCGTAAACCAAAATCAAATATTTCTTGTTTGAATCGAAGCAATCGATATCCCTGTGTTCATCGATACAAACTGCAACAAGCATCTCTCTCATCTCTCTCTCTCTCTCTCTCTCTCTATATATATATATATATATATATATATATATATCAATTTCATTATGTTTATTATAGGATTCCAATTATCTTCATGAAACTTGCCCTCATCCACCACAAATTAGGAACACTAAAGCTAAACAATAGTCAAATAAGTTACTGAAACACAATATTTGAGGTTTTATTAGGAATCTAGCTACTACTATGATAAATAGATAGACCCATTATGACAGTAGAAGCACATTCAGGAATGAAGAAGCTACTGCATGATAAACAAATTTAAATCATGCAACTATTTTATCAGTTTATTAATGTTTTAAGAAACTTAACCTTACTCGATGTTAACTGAAAAGACCCAAACACACTTAAAACATCTTATTGTTGTATAAAAACACAGGCAATAGAGTATATAAATTTTTAACATGGAATGGTAGGATAACATTTTGATAGCAAGCAAAATAAAGTAACATGAAATAAATCTGTGTACATGATCATATGGCTTTAAGTTAAGCCACTAAATAACTCAAAAGGAAAATTTAAGTTTATATTAACCAATGTCCTAGTTTTAATTTACTATTAGTTACCGTTTAATAAGATAAATAGAATCAATATCAACAACAATCTGTTGAAACATGTGATGGATGTTGGGCATTGCTTGTTAAAATTACTTATTTGTTTATTCTTTATTTGTGAATTACAAATAAAAAAACTATAGAATTGTTCATACATATTTCTTCTTTATCACTGATGTATCAAATTATGGGTGTTTTGGCAGGTTGAGTTATTTGTATGTTGGATCACATGCCTCATACATTCTTTCACGAATTGATGACATACTTATATTCTAAAGATGATAGCGATGATGATCTTAATGAGGATGTTGAGGGACAGTGTATTCGCAAGCGTCGCAAGTATATTCGACGTGATCAAATTCAAGGACACCGGCGTCTATATCGCGATTATATTCTTTTCTTAGAAACACACTTATATATATATATATCATCACTTGATAGATATATATATATATATATATATATATATATATATATATATATATATATCCCTATTCTATTAGAACGATTAATGTTCTTATTTACACACACAACACATTTACAAAATAACATATACATTTCTTAACACCAAAGAAGTTTCTAATCCTTTATGAACTTCTTGACCATCTTCTTCATCTTTTTGCACTTGTGGAGAAGTTTATCTCCCATTTTCTTCTTCTTGCTTCCATTGGTATCAACTTTCTTCCTCAACTCATCAGTCTCATGTAGAGCTCAATCCAGATGTTCCTCCTGGGACTGTGGCATGATGGTTGGGTATACATATTGTGGTGGTGGATCACGATATCCCATCATTACGATGTCGTAGTGATTTTTGGGATAAGGTGAGGAAGTTGCTTCAAAGGGATAGTTGTAGAATGTTTCTGCTGCTTCCTCTTGTTGACAGATCTCGTGTGCTTGTTCCGAGATTGAAAAGATCTTACCTTGAAAAGATGGGAAATTTGGTGGAAATCTGATCTTTCTACCTTGATTGTATTGCACATAAGGATTGATATGGTCTAAAATATGTATAATATTATATAAGTATTTCCTATACTTTCAAGTATTTTGAGCCATGTTTTTATTGAATATATTTTTATTTTGTTCATATTAGGATTTTCAATATTTCGTGATCAAACAAGCTGAAATGGGTAAATTTTATTAACTTAAGATCAACGAGTAAATATTCTAATAGAATTTATATATTATCACTACTTTTATTATTGTTATTATTATATTAATATCCTATTAAAGATATAACTTGAAATTTAAATAATTGAAAGAAGAGTTTAATACATATGGGTTAATTCTTGAGCATAGATAAACGCAAAAACCGTGATTGCCAATATTGTTGTGCATATGGGTTAATTCCTAGCCACCAGCTTATCAAGCCCCCATCATATTAACGCTTAAGTTCAAGTGATATAAATAAATCTATGGGTCCCACACCAAGAGAGTTATAGATCCGCTAACCCCCATCTCAAGCATAATCAAGACAATTAGAACCGGGTTGAAACAAACTGGTTCAACCTATCACCGTAAGCTAAAAACCCTTTAATGGTAAGAAGAAAATGCACTTAGGTGGAAGATGGATGAAAGGTCAAGTGAGGTCGTACGAGAATGCCCTAAGTACTATTGGACTTTGTTCTATATATTCCATAAGAAAATATTTATTGACTAAGAACCTCGAGTCCCAATAGTGTATCCTCAGAGTCAGCATCCACTTGTTAACACGTAAACTCTCAGTTCCGTCTAGTATATGCACTTTGACATCTTTTTCTATTTTTGAGAATGCTTCTTTGACATTTTACAATACATAACTTTCTATTTCTTTTGCATTTCGGGCCAATTTTTGAAATACTTATAATTTTCATAACATACTTTTTTTTTCTTTTTTTTTGGTGCCCTTAGGCATCTTTTACCCTAAAAATATATAACTATTATCTAAGCTCGTATAAAAAAAAGGACATGGCGGGCGCCACCACTCGTTATTTATTTTCATAAAACAGAGTGGTGTGCTAGTTTAAGTGCATTTAATTCTCACCAATTCAAGGTTGTCAGATTACGGTAATACTTTTTATGCGTAGCGAATTTTCAGCTTCACTATCCCCCCTCAAGTTGAGAATTCACTAGGTTTATGATTATTAAGTATATTAATAATATTCTAGGGAAACCTTTCAAAGCTAGTTGGGTCTACCGACACATCTCAAGTTTAGTGCGTTATCTTTATTTAATCTCATATATAATAGTAGTTTTAAAAACCAATCTCAAATTTTTCTGTCATTTTCCATTATTTGCAAAAATTTTCAATAAAAATTCGAGACATTTTTCAAATTTTTTTAATAGGTTAATTTTTTTACTTGTTTTATTTGTTTAAAATTTTTGAATTTTTTGGTTTTTTTTGTTTATTTTTGTAATATAAAAACGTCAGTTTCCAATCCCCACACTCAAATGTCACATTGTCCTCAATGAGACAGGAAAACGACAAAAATATAAAGCAAGCATTCAAATATAAGTAAAGTGGAACAGACTCCCCTGGTAAATATGACGATATTGCCTCGTGAGTCGTGTCATGTGCCCTCCAATTCGAACAAAAGCCTCACACTCCAGTGCTCTCTACCAAGCTGTCACTTACGAACGAAAGCGGCAGTCAATAAGCAAATAGCCTACCCACATTTGAATCAAACCATGTATCATCAGTCACCCACAAAACATCCAGAGCAACCTGAAAGCAAACAAAGAAACAACCAACACAAGAAAGCAAGAAACCCCAAAAATAAAAATAAAAATAAAAATAAAATAAAAGTATGTTATGAAAGTTATACGTATTCCAAAAACTAGTCCAAAAGGCAAAAGAAAGAGAAAGTTATGTATTGTAAATGCCAAAGAAGCATTCTCAAAAATAGAAAAAGATGCCAAAGTGCACATACTAGATGCAACTGAGAGTTTACGTTTTAATAAGGGGATGGTGACTCTAAGGATACACTATTGGGACTCGAGGTTCTTAGTCGATAAATATTTTCTTGGGGAATATATAGGACGAAGTCCAATAATACTTAGGGCATGCTTGTACGACCTCACTTGACCTTTCATCCATCTTCCACCTAAGTGCATTTTCTTCTTACCATTAAAGGGTTTTTAGCTTACGGTGATAGGTTGAACTAGTCTGCTTCAACCCGGTTTTAATTGTCTTGATTATGCTTGATATGGGGGTTAGCGGATCTATAAATCTCTAGGTGTGGGACGCCTAGATTTATTTATATCACTTGAACTTAAGCGTTAATATGATGGGGGCTTGATAGGCTGGTGGCTGGTTTTAAGTGGACAACAATATCGGCAATCGCGATTTTTGCGTTTATCTATGCTAAAAAATTAACCCATATGTATCAAACTCTTGTTTCAATTATTCAAATTTCAAGTAATATCTTTAATAGGATATTAATAATAATAACAATAATAAAAATAGTGATAATATATAAATTCTATTCGAATATTCATTCGGCGTAACTCTTTTATCGGTCTCACACCGTCTTAAGTCGTTCTCAAATTAGCAACACCTTGTCGGTGGTTTCTTGGACTATCTCGGGTACAGATAATTGATTGTCTCCAGTTTCAGACCAGCATACCTGCATTCTACATTTCCGGCCTGTTTAACACTTCGAACAGTGCGGCTTGAATACTTGTATGATAACTATTGTTATATGAGAATTCCATTAGGGGAAGGTGGTCGTCCCAGCTTGCACCTAAGTCAATCACACAAACGCGGAGCATATCTTCAAGTGTTTGAATTGTTCTTTCGCTCTGCCCATCAATTTGAGGATGATAAGCAGTGCTAAGGTTCAACTTGGTTCCTAACGTTTGTTGGAAGCTTTTCCAGAAATGAGACGTAAAGCGACTGTCTCGATCAGAGATGATAGACAAAGGCACTCCATGCAATGCAACGATGTTGTTTACATAGTTTGTGCTAATCAATCCATGGAATAGGTATCGTTGATAGGTATAAAATGTGCAGATTTTGTTAACCTATTAACTATAAACCAAATCGCATTATGCTGAAGAGTGTTTTTCGGTAGTTTTGTGATGAAGTCCATGGTTATCATTTACCACTTCCAAACGGGAAGTTCGGGTTGCTGAAGCAATCCCGAGGGCTTTTGATGTGCAGCCTTGACTTTCAAACATGTCAAACATTTTGCAGCATGAAAAGCGATGTCCTTTTTCATTCCATTCCACCAGTAGTTTGGCTTAAGGTTTTGATACATTTTCTCACTACCGGGGTGCATCATGTATTTGAACTTGTGAGCTTCACTCATGATCTTTACTAGTAATTCGCCAATGATTGGTACCCAGATGTTGTTTCCAAGTCTAAGTATACCGTCATCACCTTTGACTAACTAGTCGATGGTGCCGTTATGCTTTTCATAGGAAATATTGTTATCTTCAATGGCCTGGTGTTGGGCTAACTTGTTTTGCTCGACTAGATCAATTTGGAGTTCTATTCGTAATGCTCGCACTCTTTTTGGTTTCTCATGTTTCTTACGACTCAAGTCGTTAGCCACAACGTTGGATTTACCTTCGTGATAAACGATTTCATAGTCGTACTCGTTTAATGTTTCCATCCATATTTGATGTCTCATATTGAGTTCTTTTTGTTCGAAGATGTGTTTTAAACTTTTGTGGTCAGTATACACGATGAATTTGACTCCATAGAGATAATGCCTCCATAACTTTAAAGCCAAGATTATGGCGCCTAACTCTAGATCGTGAGTAGTGTAGTTCTTTTCGTGTACCTTGAGTTGTCTAGAAGCGTAAGCGATTACTTCCTTTCGTTGCATTATTACGCATCCAAAACCAGAATGGGACGTGTTACTAAAGACAACAAAATCCTCAGTACCTTATGGCAAGGCCAGTATAGGAGCATTGGTGAGTTTTTGTTTAAGCAAGTCGAACGCTTCTTGTTGTTTGGTTCCCCATTCTTACGGGTTAACGAGGCTAGAGGAACGGCAACTCGAGAGAAATTTTCAATGAATCTACGATAGTAGCCGGCCAAACCTAAGAAACTTCGGATCTAGGTTGGTGATTTTGGAATCTCCCATTTTGAGATGGCTTCAATCTTTGCGGGATCTACTTGAATTCCATTCACATTTATGATATGACTGAAAAATTGTACTTCGTGAAGCCAAAATTCATATTTCAAGAATTTGGCGTACAACTTTTTGTTTCAATTAATTCAAGCAGGATTTTGAGATGTGTTTCATGATCTTCCCTTGACTTGGAATAAATAAGTATGTCGTCAATGAATACGATAACAAATTTATCCAAGTAAGGTTTACAAAAACGATTCATCATGTCCATGAATGCTACTAGGGCATTAGTGAGAGCAAACAGTATGACCGTGAACTCATAATGTCCATACCTTGTTCAGAATGCGGTTCCTGGAATGTCTTCGGCTTGAACTTTAAGTTGATGATAACTGAAACGCAAATCTATCTTAGAGAAGTAACTTGCTCCTTGCAGTTGGTCGAACAGATTGTCAATTAGGGGTAATGGGTATCAACTCTTAAAGGTTACTTTGTTTAAGGCTCAGTAGTCGATACACATTCGCATGGATCTATTCTTTTTCTTGACAAAGAGATTCAGCGCCCCCCATGGTGATGAACACAGACGAATGAATCCCTTCTCGAACAGTTTGTCTAATTGTTTCTTCAGTTATTTCATTTAGGTTGAATCCAAACTATACGGGGCTTTGGAGATTCGTGCGGTTCCAGGCATGAGATCTATTCTAAACTCGACTTTTCGATCGGGAGGAATTCCTGGCAGCTCGTCAGGAAAAAAGTCAGAAAATTCGGAGACAATAGGTATGTCCTCTATCTCCTTTGGTTTAGATTCTTCGGTGACGTCGGCCATGAATGCTAAGCATCCATGATTTAAACATTTATTAGCTCTTATCATGGAGGTTATGCTAACTTGGCCAGTGTCTTTGTCCCCTTCAATTCGAATGGTTCGTTATCAGGGAATCGAAGTTCAATGGTTAGCTATTGCAAATGATACGGGGATGATTATTGGATAACCAGTCCATATCAAGTACTATATCAAAACCCACAAGAGTCATGGGTAACAGTTTGATAGGTAAGACGTAACCAGCTAACAAGATTTTTCCGTTTTCTAAGGCTTCAAAGATTTTAACGATTTCGTCATTAGCGGTTTCGAAATGATTTCGTGAATAGCGCTTTCGACGCTTAGAATTTTATTTAATTTCTTTAATGGTTCGTTTAATAGACTACAAAAGCTATAATCTATAAAAATTAAATTGGCACCCGAATCAAATGGAACTCTAGCATACGTGTCGTTGACAAAGAACGTACCAGTGATAGTTTCCGGCATGTCAGCTGCTTTCTTGGTGTCAAGAACGAAGGCTCTTGCGTTGCCTTTATTTGGCTCAATATTTTGTCCACTTCCACCTGCTCCTCTAGTAGCAGGTTTGTTCTTGGGGCACTCGAAGCTGAGGTGTCCCATTTCCTGGAAGTTATAGCAAGTCATCGTCTTTTTCCACCAGTCGGCCGTTGCGTGACCGGGTTTGTGACACAATTCATAGACAGTTGCAGACGGAGCAAAGTGGCATTGGCCTTTGTGATACTTCATACAGATTTTGCATTGAGTGTAGTTGGAATTGGATCCAGCTTTTCGTTGCTCTACACCCTTGCCTTTGAATCGGGCGCTTCCAACCTTCTTGAGGTCACTTGATGGCACCACCTTCTTGTCTTTCTCCTTATTACGGATTAAACCATTCATCAAGTAACCGGACAACTCCATGGCGGAATCAGTGGTTTGTGGTAAGTGAGACCTTATCATGCCGCTAATTTCTCGCGGAAGTCCCCATATATATCGAGTTACTTTGCTGGATTCTAGCGTTACCAGCTGGGGTACGAGTCTACAGTACTCGTGGAATTTGGTGTTATACTCACAAAGATTAGTTCCAATCACCTTGTGATTAAGGAACTTAGATTGAATTTGATCGGTTTCATGCATTAGGAAAAACTTTTCCAGCACCATGTCTTTGAATTCTACCCATCGGAGTTGGTATAATACTTCTCTTCCCTTGCTCATTATTAGAGTGTTCCACCACTCCAAGGCCTCTCCTTTGAACATTTGTGCCGTATATTGGATCTTTTGTTGCTTGTTACACTTGCTGATAATCACTACGATTCCATCTCCTCCAGCCATCTTAGCGTCGCAATGGCGCCCTTGTCGCCATAGAATTCTTTAGGGTCGAAATTCTTGAAATTTTTGAATGAGCAGCCTTCGATTTTAAGCTTTTTAAATTTTCGATTAAATTCACCTCCAGCATTTGATTCTTGCACGCTCTCATCATGATGAGACGGGTTAAGGCGTGACTTGGATTTTATGGATTTTTGAGAGTGATCGGTGTTATGAGTTTGCCTAGATTCAGTTCTAAGATGCGATTCAGCTCTTATGGCTTTAGTTATTATTTCTTGTATTTGTTTCATTTATAGCTCGAGAAGTTGTTGATTATTTTCATTTTAAGCCCGGTCGCCTTCACCTTTTTGAGAAGCTTGCGTGTTTTGAGATCTTTGGTTTGATATTCTGAAATAATTATATTATTTTCTTAAAACACACTTTTATTTATTATTTATATATATATATATATATTACATCACACAGTTTATTTATATATATCTCATCCCTCGATATATATATATATATATATATATATATATATATAAGTATATATGTATATATATCCCTATTCTATTAGAACAATTGGCGTTCTTATTTTCACACACAACAACACATTTACAAAATAACGGATACATTTCTTAAAACCATAGAAGTTTCTAATCCTTCATGAACTTCTTGACCATCTTCTTCATCTTGTTGAACTTGTGGAGAAGTTTATCTCCCATCTTCTTCATCTTGCTTCCATCGGTAGCAACTTTCTTCCTCAACTCATCAGTCTCATGTAGAGCTAAATCCAGATGTTCCTCCTAGGATTGCAGCATGATGGTTGGGTATCCATATAGCGGTGGTGGATCATGATATCTCGTCATTACGATGTCATGGTGATTTTTGGGATAAGGTGAGGAAGTTGCTTCAAAGAGATAGCTGTAGAATGCTTCTGCTACTGCCTCTTGTTGATAGATCTTGTTTGCTTGTTCCGAAATTGAAGGGATCTTACCTTGAAAAGGTGGGAAATCTGGTGGAAATCTGATCTTTCTACCTTGAATGTATTGCACATAAGGATCTTCAGGATCATAGCATGGGTTCCTATGATAGAAAGGATTTATACAACCCTCATCAGGCGAAAAATCACATTTTGAGTCAATTGAAAGTTCTTCTCTTGGTGTACTTCCTCATAAAGCTCTTCCTCTTCTTCCGGGTCTTCTTCCTCTATTGTCTTTGTTGTTTCAGTTACTATAGGGTCCAGGTGATACCTTTCATATGGTTATATAACCCTCATCTTTGGTTTTCGGGAAGGACAATTATAGGAGTTGGCGTGAGAATCGTTAGGGTTGTGAGCAGATATTCCAGTATGCCATCGTCTTTGATCGGAATGGCATTGCATCCAATTGGAAGAGTCGGATTCAGGTTCAACCTTGATTTGTTTGTTGGCTATCAATTCATTAGACGGATGGTACGTCGAGATATAGGATGGATGATACATCGGGATGTCGGACGGGTGATACATTGGGATGATACGTCGGGATGTTTAAATTAGGGGGATGAACCATCAATTTGCAGCAGTTAAATGTGTTTGAATGTAGTAGTTAATGTGATCTGCATAAACGATATTGAATTGAAACTGTTAATATGTTTAAATTACATCAATGGTATTTTTGTTAGTACCAGAGTGTTAAGTCTTATGATGATGCAGTTTACCAAAAAAGACATCTTGCAGGATGGACCCATGCCTTACCAAATCCTTTTTTGCACTTATGGAAAAGTTGTCATGTATTATTATGAGGAGTGTTTAGAATTTACAGCTAGGTAGTTAAATTCCTTGGCAAATTCCCTTGTTTGAGCATGAGAGTCAATATAATAAATTGAACTCATTCAAAATTTAAATTACATATGTGCTATTGCATTACAATGCACCAAAAAGTAAATACTAATTTTGTTCATTGAATATTTTTTGTATGAAGCTATTGAGACCTACACAAAAAAATAAACCAATATTGATTATAATGTTTGGTTTAAAATACTATACGAGTTATAGCCGAGCTTAGGCTCGTTCAACATTTAAGGTTTGATGTGATTTTTTCTAAAATTTGTTAGAAAAAAATTATAATAAGACAAAATAGTTAGTAGTTAAAATTGTAAATGAGTCAAAAGAGAAAATATAATAAAAAAATAAATATAGAGAAAGATATAGATGATAGGATGTGGGGGTTTTTTTTAGAGTGGGAGGCAAATTTTAGAAAATAGTGGTTTTTTGTATAATTATAGGATTAAAGAAGGTGGAAGGGAACTAATACTTAAAGGTAAGGTTTGGTAAGCAAGAATGACAGGAGGAATGAAATGATTTATTACGTGGGAATAAAAAAAGTGTTTGATTGCTCAATGGAATGAAATCATCCAATACACATGAAATTTTATTCCATCAAAATTATTCCTTCACACCCCCTTCTTCTTTCATTTCATTTCTTTCACACCCTACTTTCCCAACACCACCACCACCACCTGACCGCCACTGTCGCCACCACCTCCGCCACCACCACCACTTTACCACCAGCGCTACCACCGTCGTCTGACCATAACCGCCACCACCACTATTTTGCCTGACCGCCATTGCCGCCGCCGCCACCCTACCATCGCCATCACTACCTATGCTACCACCTCCACCCCCACCTCCACAACCACCGCTCCTGTCGCCTGACCGCCACCACCACCATTTTCATCGTCGGTGCTACCACCACCATCGTCGCCATTTCAGGGGGTTTTTTGTAAAAAAAATATAATAATTTTAAATAGGAATGTTTTTATTATTTCTGTTTTATTCCTGCAATTTTTTTGGATATCAAACAACATAAAGTAATTATTCATTTCATTCCCATAGGTTAATCAAACAAGACAAAATAATGGCAATGATCCAATTTGATCTGTCATTCATTTCATTCTTTTTTTAATTCCATTCCCCCTTATTTTCATTACTTCCAACCAAACATACCCAAAATATAATCAACAATGCATAAGAATCTGAAAAAATAAGGTAATAATTTTAAACCAAAATCTACCCAACGATTTTTTAACAATCATACAATTTTCATCCGTTAAACTTTTTAAAACACTTACACCATAAAAACGAGCATTTTATTATGTTTAATATGAGTATAGTATTGTTATAGTTTTTTTAATTTAATATATATATATATATATGGTTTGGATCAAATACAAATGAAATTAACGTACTAAACGTGAGAATCAAGTAGAGTAACAATATATAATTACTCTACTTGATTTTCACGTTTAGCACGTTAATTTCATTTATACGTTAATATTTTCATATATATATATATATATATATAAGGAAGGATTCAAATGAGAGCTCATTAGTTATGTAAAAACTTTGAAAACTCACTTAAACCATCACATAATTTTTTTATTTTTTATTTTTAATTTTCTTTAAAGGGTAGTTTATAATTAATGATTATCCGGTCAAATTCTCTTCTATCTTATCTCTCTAGTCGGTCAAATTGGTACACTTAACATGTGTTTCAGTTACAACTTACACGTGAACAAACATTTTGGGTTTTGAAGGCCACAGAAAATCTAAAGGATTGCAAATTAATGGCATTTCCTTTTAAATCATGTTGCACTTATCTTCTTATACTGTTAGGGGACTGGTGGTGGTACGTGATGAAGACACCATCACGCGTGATGGTTGCGAGAACACCCCCCCCCCCCCCGACTCTCATCACGCGTGATAAGAGGGTTCCCGTGGTGGCCATCACGTGGTGGATTTCAAGAAAGTAATGGTTGGGGAGGAGTTTTTGACCATTGGGGGGGGGGGGGGGGGGCTTATGACCGTTGGAGGGGGGGTTAATAAAAAAAATTATTTAACCTATATAAATAACTCAAATCTATCTTCAAAACAAACTCAAATCTTCTACTACAAACAACATTTTAACATCACACAAATGGAGGGCAAAATCTAGGCGAGCCGACGAAAACCCAAACCCGATCAAAGGTTTGACAAAATCTAGACGATCCGACGAGATTTTGGTTACAAGATGATCCCGACACAACCCAACCATTCCAACAACAACCTTCCCAACAACAACCTTATTATCCACAACCTTTTCAACACTCCCAAAACCAATATTTTCGACCGTCCCAAAACCAATCGCAATCTTTTCAACCGTATCAAAACCTATCTTTTCAACCGTCCCAACACCAATCGCAATCTTTTCCACCTTATTCTACCCAAAATTATCCAAATAATGCTTTGCAAGTGTTTTAATCTCAACCGTCTCAAATGTTAGTTGATCCCCTAGACGATAACGATGTTATACATCAATTTTCAAGTGTTTTTTGTGATCAAGTGAACAATGTGGATGAAGATGTACCCGGGGAGGAGGATGTCACTGGCGCGAAGAAGCCTTGGGTACCCGCGGAGGAGGTCGTCTTGACCAATGCTTATTTACACCGCTCCGAATCAAAAAAACACTCAAACCAACCAAAAAAAAAAAAGAAATGTTATGGAGACGTATTATCGCACATTTCAAGAAACTTCCCAGGTCAACCAAACGAAACATGGATCAAATGACTTCCAAGTGGGAGATGTGAATCGGAAATGTCAAAATTTAATGTTTGCTTCATCCAATTGGTAACTATTTTTTTTTAATTTATTAGTTTATTTTTTTTATAATTTATTACTTTACTTTTACAATTTGATATATATATATATTCTTCTAAATGTTTTGTACTCCCGAAATCTGCAAAGCGGAGCGAGCGATGCGACTATCATAAAGGACGCTTTGCGCGATTATGTCAATGTTTTCCGATATTGATCTTTTCCCCACTTGGAAGCATGGAGGTTGCGAGACATCACACGAAGTGGGAACCGATTCCCGTGGCCGACATGGACGGACCGACGGCTTCAAGGAAAAAAGGATCTTCTTCAAAAAGAGCAAAAACTTCCGAGTCCGGGAACTACACAACGTCTACCGACGGCTTGTCATGCAACATGCTGAACATGAACTTGAACGAGGAACCCGGAGATGATCCCGACGAAGACACATCCACACCCACACGGCCGCATTGAAAGAAAAGCGGGGAATCGTCAAGATTCGGAAAGGAAGCGATGGCCGAAGACTTCGCCGAATACTAGTCGACTAAGTTGGCGGAAATGGCCGAGACGAAGTAGCGAAAGAAAGAAGCTCATGCTTTAAAAATGAAACGTGAGGAGACGTATATCAACCATTTGAATGAAAACCAAAAAAACACCGATTTAACATTCATCCTACAACCGCACGAACATCTTGACGAACCCTTTAAATCGATCCTACTTCAAAGCTAACGCGAATATGCGACACGTGGGGTTCGGAGGGCCGTAGGTTTTTTTTTGTCGGGTTTTTTAATTTATTTGTCTTTGTAACATTTATTTAATCTTGTTTTATTTTTTATTTAATGTAATCTTGTCTTACTATTTATTATATAAAATTAAAAATAAATAAACTCAACACACCACACCACACCACACCACACCACACCACGACCCCAACTAAAATTCCAATACTATTGATAGAAAGTGATAGGATGAGGTGACATGCCCCAATTAAGTGTTGCAAGTGATGATGGTTTTTCGACCACCCCCACCCCTTATGTTCATTCCTCCATTCTCTGACTAGTTCTTTTTTATACTAGACATTATAGTTTGATTTTTTGTTTTTTCTTTTAATTCATATGTATTTGTAAAAACATTCCATTCTCACATATGAAATCCTTTCATGCAGCCTCACACATAAAGTCACTTCTATCTTGTTATTATAATATTGTTTTTCTGTGTCAACTCAACAATTAAGAACATGCCACATAAGTGTTTAAGATTATGAAAATACACCTTGAATTTTTAAATAGTGTTTTAGTGTTAGTTTTAATTATAATCAACGTCATTATGTTTTATTCGATTGTTTGCTTAATGCTTCATATATAAAGTATATTGACGAACAACACGAATAAGTATCGGCACTACGTGTATGCATCGCCTCATAGATCAAATATATTGACAAAAATCACAAAGAACGTATCGGAGCAGCATATATGTGACCTATTGTATCAATGTTGAACATTGACCTATTGTATCAATGTGACCTATTGTATCAATAGACCCCAGTTACGTGTCGAAGGTACATATATGTAAATCTAGTGTATCGATGAAGAGCACGAGGAACACACTTGAGTTACGTGTGGAAGGTACATATTGTAAATATAGTGTATCGATGAAGAACATCAGGAACACGATTGAGTAACGTATTGATGTAGGGATGACAATGAAACCCGAATCCGATGGGGAAACCCGAAATTCGACATAGTTGGGACGGGTAATACCCGACCCATTAGGGTTTGGGATTAATTATGAAAATTTTTGTGGGTTTGGGACGGGTATGGGATTTGTAATATACCTGATTACCCGACCCGATTACCTGATAACATTAACCCATTTACCCGATTATATACCCGATATACCCGACATAACTTTTTTTATGTCTATATATAACTAGCTTTAGAAACCCGTGTATTACACGGGGTAATATAATGTATAAATTACAATGAATAATTTAATAAAAAAAAAGATAATTAAGTCTATTTATATTATGCAAAAAAATTGTATTATAAATATAGTCGTTTTATATCAAATATACTTTAATTTTAAATAAAAAATGGGTTGTTCTGCCATCGGTATATAATAATGAAGCAATGTCACTAGAAGCAACATTTAAAACAATGAGGTCTTTCGATGTGAAAGATGTAACTAAAGTATTTCAGAAAAATGTTATACCTTCCATACCCGACCATAGACAAAAAAGACAACATATATTCCTTTTTGAATAGCTTTCATGTTGTCCTTATAAACACAATGTTGTTCAGCTATCATAATAGTCTTATAATAAATATAAAAAAAAGGAAAATTTGTCTATAATTTTTAAACTGAATATTTGTAAAAAAAATAAAAAAATATTATTATAGTCTTCTTCAATATGAAGATATAATTAAATTTGAATGTACTCTTTAAACATAAACTATTTTATATATACATTTCAATTTAAAAAATATATATATTTATGACACGTAATTATTATATTATTTTTTTTATATTAAGTATCTTTAATATTTCAATCGATGGAAATTCACCAATTAATACGGTATGTTGAATTCATAATCAATACCATATTTAAAACCAAGATTTTTTTTTCTTTTCCATCAATAGAAGAGAAGTGATTTTGGAGGGAATTTGATAATTATAATTAACCTCAAATTCTCATGTGTCCAAAATTATTTTTTTTATTAGTATAGGTAGATATACTCTAAATATTTATAATATATTATCTGTTGAAACATGTTTATAACAATTATTTGAGACATTTTATTTTTACAGTAATAATTATTTGTGATCGATTAGTTATATTTTTTCAAAACCCGATAGAAACCAGATGGATTTTAGGCTGAGTAGACCCAGCGGATATTTTGACAAAACCCAATTGGAAACCCGAAACCCGATGGGAAACCACGAAACCCGACGGGTAATTACCCGATTAAAACCCGACGGGTTTGGGATGGACTTTCATAACCGGGTATGGGTTTGGGAATACTTAAACCCGACCCATTGCCATCCCTATATTGATGGTACATATATGTAAATCTAGTGTATTAACGAAGAACACAAATAACATATTGGAGTTACATATATGTTAATAGAGTGTATCGATATAATCACACGTTGTTCATAATTTAGTTTTGTAAATACAAATTCATTTATAATAGTATATTATCTTGTATATTGAAGAAACACAAATCCACCCCTTAGGTCTAACAAGTTAATCCAAGGGTAATGGTTAAGTATTCCCCAAGAATGTTGTAATCCTTCTTGGCGCAAATGAGTATTTCCTGCAAAACAGAACACCGTGAGCTCGTTAGGAGGAATGGGGTTTCTCTCGTAACCACCATTCGGCGTGAGAATCAGCACTTGGTAGTACAGCGAAAATCTATTAAGAGAGAGTTAGAACATTGGATCGTGGATCCTTTACCGTTTGGAGGTATTTCTGTATTTATAGCCGGAGGAGGGAGATAATGGGGCCCACTGCCTTGTCAGGCTTTCCACCAATTATATTCTCCATTCATGCGGTCATGGAGTTGGTGGACATTATGGCCTTTTGACATTGACGTGATGTACTGTTTCGTACGGTCTTTTATGTGTTGTCTAACCTCTATTGGTTGAGTGATATTCCCGATAAATATTGATGTGCTAAAAGTAGTTAAATAATTATTAAATAAAAATAAGCTAATCTAGACACTAAGTAATAATTCTAGACTCTTAACTTAACTAAAACTACTAACCGACAAGTGAACCGGTCGACTCTAGTACAGCTAAGTATGTCCATATATCGAACCCACGAGACTCTTTAAATTATGTAATTAACAAATTAGACTCAACTAACTGACACGGCTATTTAATTATATTGTTTTTTTTTGGGGGGGGTTAAACTAAATAGTAATAAACTAACAACTAAACCCTAATTTAATTAAATAATATTAAAACTATAATGATTACTTTAACCTAATTAATTAATATATTATAAAACTTAACCCTAATTAATTAAAATATAATAAACTATTAAAATACTTAGATTAATACAGATGACGAAAGTAACTACCTAGGCTAGAATCCCCTAAGTTACGGCACTCAATTAACTGGGAAACTTAAGTTATGGAACTGAGGTCGTAAAACAAACCCTCGACAGAAAACCCGAACAGGACCCTTGAACTTCAAGAAGACACATATGGATTTCTAACAAGTCTTAAAGCACACCAGTTTTATGAATTAAATTTCCTTATGGTTATTTAATAATTTATGTCTAAGTATCTTTATGACGAAATCCTACCATACAGCTCGGAAATCAAAGATATTTAAGTGGTCTCGATTGACTTAATAGACTAAGCTGACAATCAAACCTAGACGGACTCCTTACGAAGAACTAAATCTGGAAATCCTGACCAACAAAGATCTATCAATAACCTATCACCTTGCTGCTTTCTAGGCTTAGCTGCTCACTTTTATCTATTTAATTAGTTTTGTTGTTTCTATGATCTTAATCGATATCAACCATAAACTAGTTAAGAACACACAGTAAATGACCTAACAAAGCCCTATCCTATGAAACAATCAACAAGGGCAATGTGAAACAACAAATCCAAGTAAATAGAACCAAGAAATCATGCACATCAATTAACTCAAACTCAACAGTTTATTTAAATCATAAAAACAATAACGAAACAAATCTCAACGGGTCAGACCACCTATATTTAAAATTACCTGGCAAGAGCCGAATGCGTTGTAAGTATCGAGAAGACTGGTCGTGTTTGACATGCAAAGGTTTTTTCATTCCCGTAGACCATCTTCTAAAGTATACGCAACTTTGGTTTTCAGGCAACCTATCATCCTCGACCTTATCCCGTGGTTTTGATTCCTAATCAGCATTCAAAACACAGTCCACGGGCTGGCAATGGTGTCCTTCCTCTAACACCACATCCTCATCTACACTGTCCTCTACAAGTAGGGCCTCAAAAAATGCAACATCCTCATTAACGCCCAATGTGTCTCCCCCGTCGTAATCCGACAATCCATCCAACTCCATATTCAGGAATTCATCTTCCTCGTTAAGTTCATCATCAACCTTAATCATATCCTCAACACCAAACATTAGCTCGAGTGACTCTCCCAATTCTATCTCTTCCTCAAACACAGGTTTCACCATAATTGATCTTAGATATGCAGCCCACTCCTCCTCGTGACAATCATCATCGGAGTCACTGCAAAACTCAATAAAATTAGCAACACATACCTGTGAAACCTGAGGTGGGACTTCATCAACCACCCGTGTCTCCGTATCCGGGATGAGCTCCTCTTCTTCATCTACATATTCCATGATCGGCTCCTTCCCTTCTTCTGGTGTAACACTATGAAAATTCCTAGTTCAAAAATGTCAACTTTCCAAAGTCAAAGGACCAAAAATGCCAAAAATGTGTTTGTTATCATGACGATGAGTCTCAAGAAGCGTGCCAATGAGTGATAAATATTGGTGGTTTCGTTTGGAGTATAAAAGGAAGTGTTGATCAAGGAGGCAAAAGAAATTAAGCGGTGTGGGAGTGCTGCTCGAATCCTTAGGGTTTCCAAAACGCCAACAAGGTTAGGCGTAATGTCAAATGAATATAATAAATATTATATTAAAAGCTTAAGCCTTAAGTCGAGGTTATACTCGATACCTCGATAAAAGAAAAGAAAACATAACAAAGAAAACAACAAAGATAGAATATGAATATTATATATCTGTGTAATATATATATATTCTTTGTTATGAAAATATTATCTAAGTAATAATGATTATTCTTAAATAATAAAAAGAAAAAGAATACGTTTCTTGGAGAAGCAGAAAAGTTGGGTTTTATAAATAAACTAAAGGTTTATAAATTTACTTTTAAACTAAAGGTTTTCAAGCAAAAAGAGATTTATGAACTGAAGGTTTATCGAGGTAAAGTTTATAAAATAAGACTAAAGGTCTTAAGCCGGATTGTATATCCGACTAACAAATGGTTATACTCGTACTATTGGTGCGAGATAGCAATGGAAAAACACTCGGACGGTGTTGAAGCCGATCCCAAAGAGATAAGGTGAATACGCCCCCAAACTTCTAAACTTGTTTTCAAATGAGTCAAACATGTTATATGAAAATAATTTACAAGGGACTACGTGTTCCAAAAACCATTATAAATGAAAGTATAAACCTAGACCTCAGGCTGTGATATACGTTTGTCTGGATCCTTACATATGTGGTAGTACGCGGTGGGCACACCGCACCACACCTGATCGTAGGACGCTTTCCTGTGGGAAGTATGATCATTGTGTATACTTATGGGTACTTAACTAAGTCGAACGTTGCGGTGTTTGCTGAGGTGACCTAGAGTAGAGACTTGAATTTATAAATGTGTTGTTTTGACTTTGTTATTCCTAAGCCACGATGGGCCGAGGCAGGCGTAGTCTCGAGGGGTAATAAAGTAAAAGAAAATATTTTAGCGTCAGCGTGTTCACCAGCATTCGTTACTGACGTATTTTATTTACATTTTGTAGGTGAACAAGATTAGCGCTTGGAGTGATGAAGTGCTAAAATTATCCGATGGCTCGGATTGGTTTTGTATAAACTTAAATTATTAAAATGGTGGTTTTGTAAACTTTTAAACACTAAACGGGAGACTTTTATATCCCGTCTTTTGTATTGTAAGTATTTTAAAACTTTGATCCTTATATTTTATAAGACTTCCGCTAATTGAACGTAACTCTGATTTATATACAAATATGGTACCAACTATTGGGTCACACGCCTAGGCCTTAAGTGAGGGTGTGACAGGTTGGTATCAAAGCCATCGATCTTAGTGAATTGGGTATCATAAAACAATACCCAAGCTTCGATTCAAGTATAGGAAATAATTGATTATTTGTTTTAGGGATAAGATAGGCTGGTAACCTTTTCTTTTCCTTCATCATTCTAAACCACCCAAAATGTAGTTGTCATTCAAAGCTTATATGGAGAACTACGTGAGCAAGGCTAAAGAAGCCAGAATCACCGAACCTTTTCCCAAGGACAACATGAGTGATGGTTACTATGAAGCGTACTTCGATCAAGATCTAGAACATGACTTGACCAAGCCGGTATACTATCACGGAAGCAAACATTACCCAATAAATGTTCCCGATAGTCCACCAAAACAAGGAAATGAACCACCAAGACACTCAAGCTACCACCCACCAACAATACCCACGTACCACCCCTCAGAAGTACCAATGTACCACACCTCGGAGATCCCCACATACCAACCATCACAAGTGCCGCAGTACTACCCAACCGGATACCTACCAAATCCACTCCCGTCCTATGCCTTCCTCTCAAACCGACCAATAAAAGAAGAACCAAGATCCCCATCCCTCGACTGGATGCAGTGCCACTCTGATCAATGAACGTGGCATACTGGAAGCTCCACCGCTAACGAAGTCAATTCTCAACCCACCAACGGAGAAGGGCCGTCCCGCAAGACGAGAATGAGGGTGATAATGCCTTATGAAATTGATCACCCAGCATATGGAAGAGTAGGAACCAGAGGAAGAAGAACCAAAAAGAGGGGGAGGACCCCGAAGAAGAGGAAGATCCTGAGGAAGAGTCTGAAGAAAGAACCAGAAGAAGATCATCACGATAATCCCAATGAGATATCAACATCAATGGATGGATCACTCATTTCCCAAAACCCGAGCTACGGTTTCGTTAACCCATATGTCCAATATCTCGAGAAACTCAAGAACCAGGCTTCATCAAGATTTCTACCGTTCCAAGGCGTAATTCCAACTGAAGAAGAGCAGGCTGATGAGATCCGAGAACAAAACCAAGATGCTAAAGCTTTCTTCTACCTTTCATCCGACATGACCGACGTTCCATATCCAGAACCAAGGAATCACTACGAAATGGTGACGTTGGGTTACCGTGACCCACCTCCACAATATGGATACCCCGACAAGGTCCCACAGTCGTATGAAGAACACTTGGACCGTGCTCTCCATGAAACAGATGATTGGAGAAAGAAGGTGGCTGATGAAGGAAAGAAAAAGAAGAAGATAGGAGAAAAGCTTCTTCATAAGTGTAACAAGCTGAAAAAGATAGTAAAAAATTTCATGAAGGATTGAGGTGATGGAGAAGGAGATAAGATGGAAGTATGTGTGTAAAATAGTTGTATGTGATATATGTATAAATAAAGAACGTTGAGACGTTCTTATGTAAAGATAGGTCTATAAATATATATATCGTGTGACACGATATATATATATATATATATATATATATATATATATATATATATATATATATATATATATATATCTTTGTGTTGTACAATAAAAATATATATCAATTATGATATATATTGTTATGAATAAAATGATGTATTAAGAAAGAAAAATTTGTTGAATTTCAGATATAAATCGAAAGGAAAACGATAAAATGTCTGAACAAAGTAACAACAACGAAAATGTTAGAAACGAAAAAGAGAAAGAAATAAGAAAATAAAAGGGGAAAGACCACGTGGATAATCAAGAAGAAGAAATTCCAGAAAAATTTATGAATAAAATACAAAAAATGATTAAGGATGCAATTAGAGAAGAGCCCATGGCTAGGTCTCAGTTGAAAAGTTCAAAACATTCTCATTCCGTTAATCCTCCCCGAAAGTCCGTTAAGTCTCGTCTGAATCCGTCTCGAGTCTAGGAAAGTGTTCATGAGTCTAACGCCGATGGAGGAGTTAGACAAGAATTCAAGAAACTTAAGATTAGTGGGTGTTCGTTCAAAGATTTCAAATACTATGGACCGAAAGAGTTCCATGGTGACAAAGGAGCCATCACAACCATAAGATGGCTTGAGGAGATGGAGACAATTGTTATCACGAACAAGTGTTCGAACGAGGAGAAGATTCAATACTCTGCTCTCATGTTTAAAGGTGAAGCGTTGAAGTGGTGGAACACACTGATTATGAGTAAAGGGAGAGATGCGATGTATAATTTGAGTTGGGATGAGTTCAAGGCTTTATTGATGGGAAAGTTTTGTCCCATGCATGAAACCGACCAAATCCAAACTAAATTTCTCAATCTTAAGGTGGTGGGGAGGAACCTTCGTGAATACAACACCAAGTTTCACGAATATTGTCGTCTGGTTCCCAAGCTGGTGAATGCTGAATCCAACAAAGTTACCCGATATATTTGGGGATTGCCGCGGGAAATCCGCGATATGGTGAGGTCTCACTTACCTCAAACCGCTGACTCTGGAATGGAGTTAGCCGGTTATCTGATGGGTGGAATGGTCCGCAACAAGGAAGAAGATAGGAAGATTGCAACAACAACAACTCAAGGGAGAACTGGAGGGAGCACCAACTTCAAAGGCAAAGGTGTACACCAACACCAAAATCGATTCAATTCAATTGCTATGCCATGCAAGACATGTAGGAGGTATCACAAGGGTCGATGTAACTTCACTCCGCCTCCTAAAGTTTGTGAGTCATGCAATCGTACGGGTCATGCGGCTGCTGATTGCTGGAAAAAGAAGATCATGTGCTATAATTGTAAGGAGATGGGGCATTTAAGTTTTGAATGCCCAAAGAACAAAGGTGCGGGTGGAAGTGGCTAGAACAAGAAGGGAAACGTGCGAGTCTTCGTACTCGACACAAAAAAGGCCGCTGACATGCCGGAACCATTACCGGTACGTTTTTAGTCAACAAAACCTATGCTAGAGTTTTATTTGATTCGGGTGCCAATTTAAGTTTTATAGATAATACTTTTTGTAGTCTATTAAATGAACCTTTAACAAAATTAGATAAAACTCTAAGCGTCGAGACTTCTAGTGGTGAAATCGTTAAGATCTCCGAAGCCCTTAAAAACGGAAAAATTCTTTTAGCTGGTTATATCCTGCCTATCCAACTCTTACCAATGGCACTTGCTGGTTTTGATATTGTACTTGGTATGGACTGGTTATCCAATAACCATGCCCGTATCATCTGCAATAGCAAAACCGTCGAACTTCAAGCCCCCGATAAACGAACGATTCGAATTGAAGGGACAAAGACGCTGGCCAAGTTAGCATAATTTCCATAATTAAGGCTAACAAATGTTTAAATCAAGGATGCTTAGAATTCATGGCCTATGTCACTGAAGAGTCAAAGTCAAAGGAGATAAAGGACGTACCTGTAGTCTCCGACTTTTCTGATGTCTTTCCTGATGAACTTCCCGGAATCCCTCCCGACCGCGAAGTAGAGTTTAGGATTGATCTTATTCTCGGTACCGCTCCGATCGCCAAAGCTCCGTATCGCTTAGCGCCAACCGAGATGAAGGAGTTAAAAAACAACTCGATGAGCTACTGGAGAAAGGTTTCTTTCGACCGAGTTCATCACCATTGGGAGCCCCAATCCTATTTGTCAAGAAGAAGGATGGATCCATGAGGATGTGTATCGATTATTGTGCGTTGAACAAAGTCACAATAAAAAATCGTTATCCACCCTCAAATAGATGATCTTTTCGACCAAATTCAAGGTGCTAGCTTCTTTCCTAAAATTGATCGTCGTTCCGCCTATCACCAACTCAAGGTCCAATCCGAGGATATTCCTAAAACTGCTTTTCGAACAAGGTATGGCCATTATGAGTTCACCGTTTTGCCATTTGGACTTACTAATGCGCCAGCCGTGTTCATGGACATGATGAACCGAATTTTTAAGCCTTACTTGGATAAATTTGTGATCGTATTCATCGACGACGTATTAATTTATTCCAAGTCTAAGGATGATCATGAAATCCATCTACGAACTCTGCTCGAAATTCTTAGATCTGAGAAGTTGTCTGCTAAATTTTCAAAACGCGAATTCTGGTTACAAGAAGTACAATTGCTTGGTCACGTCATCAACATCAACGGTATTCTAGTCGATCTCGCTAAGATTAAAGCTATCGCTAAGTTGGAGTTCCCAAAATCGCCAACCGAGATCAGAAGTTTCATAGGTTTGGCCGGCTATTACCCTAGGTTCATTGAAAACTTTTCCCGAATCGCTGTTACCTTAACCTCCTTAACTCGCAAGAACATCAAATATGAGTGGGGAACAAAGCAACAAGAGGCGTTCGTTATACTCAAACAAAAACTCACCCAAGAACCTATACTGGCCTTGCCAGAAGGTACTGAGGACTTTGTGGTATTTAGTGACGCGTCTCATTCCGGCTTGGGATGCGTATTAATTCAACACAAGAAAGTAATCGCCTACGCCTCTCTTCAACTCAATGTACACGAAAATAATTACACAACTCACGCTCTAGAGTTAGGCGCCATAATCTTTGAATTAAAGATATGGAGGCACTATCTCTATAGAGTAAGATTTATCTTGTACACTGATCACAAAAGTCTAAAACACATCTTCGATCAAAAAGAGCTTAACATGCGCCAACGGCGATGGATAGAACACTCAATGACTATGATTGTGAGATTGTTTACCATGAAGGCAAAGCCAACATCGTGGCTGACGCCTTAATTCGCAAGGAACATGAAAAACTAAAAAGAGTCCGAGCATTGAGGCTAGAGCTCCAAGTTGATATCCTCGAACAAATCAAATCTGCCCAAAATCAAGCGATCGCTGAAAACCAAATCTCCGACGAAAAACATAATGGCACCATTAACTCGCTAGTCAAGGGTGACGATGGTTTCCTTAAACTCGGTAATAAAATTTGGGTACCAATCGTTGGGGACTTGCGTGAGAAAATTTTGAACGAGGCTCACAAATCCAAATATATGATGCATCCCGGGAATGACAAAATGTACCATAATCTCAAAGCAAACTATTGGTGGAATGGAATGAAAAGGGATGTCGCTTCGCATGTTGCGAAATGTCTTACATGTTTGAAAGTCAAGGCTGAACACCAAAAGCCTTCGGGATTGCTTCAGCAACCCGAACTTCCCGTATGGAAGTGGGAGTTAATAACGATGGATTTCATTACCAAAATCCCTAAAACGACTCGTCAACAAAATGCTATTTGGGTAATTGTGGACCGCCTAACAAAGTCCGCGCATTTTATACCCATCAATGAATCATACTCTATGGATAGATTAACGCGTATCTTTGTAAACACCATCATTGACTTGCATGGAGTACCGCTATCTATAATCTTTGATCGAGACAGCCGTTTCACGTCCCATTTTTGGAATAGCTTCCAACAAGCGCTTGGTACAAAATTAAACCTTAGCACCGCCTATCATCTGCAAACCGATGGGCAAAGCGAAAGGACGATTCAAACTTTGGAAGATATGCTCCGCGCTTGTGTGATAGACTTAGGTGAAAGTTGGGATGACCACTTACCCCTAATGGAATTCTCGTATAATAATAGTTATCACACAAGTATTCAGGCCGCACCATTCGAAGCGTTATATGGACGAAAATGTAGAACGCCCGTGTGTTGGTCTGAAACCAGAGACAATCAATTATCTGGACCCGAGATAGTCCAAGAAACCACCGACAAGATTCTCCAAATTCGAGAATGACTCAAGACGGCACGTGATCGCCAAAAGAGTTACGCCGATGTCCGTCGTAAGCCGTTGGAATTCAATGTTGGTAACAAAGTTCTTTTGAAAGTCTCGCCATGGAGAGGCGTTGTTCACTTTGGTAAGAAAGGAAAGTTAAGTCCTCGATTCGTTGGACCCTTTGAGGTACTTGAACGAATCGGCACTGTTGCATATCGTTTGCGACTGCCCGAGGAAATGCAAGGGATACATGATGTATTCCATGTTTCGAATCTGCGTAAATGTTTAACCGATGAATCTTTAGCTATGCCATTAAAAGACGTCGAAATAAATAAAAATTTAAAATTCGTAGAACGTCCAATTCAAATAGAAGATTCGAAAACAAAGAAATTAAAAAGAAGAACATTGAAAAATGTGAAAGTCAAATGGGACTCACGAAGAGGGCCCGAATATACATGGGAACTTGAATCGGAAATGAGAAAGAAATACCCCCACTTGTTCTTGTAAAGCAACCTCGAGGACGAGATTTATTTCAAGGTGGGGAGGATGTAACATTATGAAAATCTGAGTTCAAAAATGTCAACTTTCCAAAGTCAAAGGAACAAAAATGCCAAAATTCCAAACCTTAGGGTTTAAAATGAAAAAACTGTTTTCTTGTCCATCACGCTACGCGACGGGGAAAAAGGCAAGCCCATCGTGTATCGCGATGGGGCTTGGTCAACGCTTCTTGAAGAAGTTAACAGCGATATGCGATCGCTGTTAACTTACGTCATCGCGATACGTGATGATGTGGCCTGACACGTCTGGCACCAGTTTCGCCACGTGTCCACATGTAGCACACCGTCTGCCACGTATCCTGACACGTGGCCACACGTAGCATGTCGTCCGCCTCGTGTCCACACGTGGCACACCGTCTGCCACGTGGCAGACCTACGTTATGACTGCGCAAGCCTACGTCGTGATACGCGACGGGTGCCCAGGAGGCCGTCGCGTACCGTTATGGGTTCCAAAATTTTGTCTATAAATAGCGGGTCCGGGATCTCATTCTAAGCACACCAAAACCTGCTTTCCTTTCTCTCTCTAACATCTCTCTAGAATATCCCAACCATATTAACGATCCACCTCGATAAGCAAGCCTCGATTCCTCGACTTCCGTGCCAACGTTACCTCGAAGTTCGTGCCACCCTCCACCTACATACAACCAAGAAGGCGTTTGTTATCATGACGATGAGTCTCAAGAAGCGTGCCAACGAGTGATAAATATTGATCGTTTCGTTTGGCATACAAAAGGAAGTGTTGATCAAGGAGTAAAAGAAATTAAGCGGCGTGGGAGTGCTACTCGAATCCTTAGGGTTTCCAAAACGCCAACAAGGTTAGGCGCAATGTCAAATGAATATAATAAATATTATATTAAAGGCTTAAGCCTTAAGTCGAGGTTATACTCGATACCTCGATGAAAGAAAAGAAAACATAACAAAGAAAAGGATAAAGATAGAATATGAATATTATATATCTGTGTAATATATATATTCTTTGTTATGAAAATATTATTTAAGTAATAATGATTATTCTTTAATAATAAAAAGAAAAAGAATACGTTTCTTGGAGAAGCAGAAATGTCGGGTTTTATAAATAAACTAAAGGTTTTTAAATTTACTTTTAAACTAAAGGTTTTCAAGAAAAAAGAGAGTTATGAACTGAAGGTTCATCGAGGTAAAGTTTATAAAATAAGACTAAAGGTCTTAAGCCGTATTGTTTATCCGACTAACAAATGGTTATACTCGTACTATTGGTGCGAGATAGCAATGGAAAGACCCTCGGACGGTGTTGAAGCCGATCCCAAAGCGATAAGGTGAATACGCCACCAAACTTTTAAACTTGTTTTCAAATGAGTCAAACATGTTATATGAAAATAATTTACAAGGGACTGCGTGTTCCTAAAACCATCATAAATGAAAGTATAAACCTAGCCCTCAGGCTGTGGTATACGTTTGTCTGGATCCTTACATATGTGGTAGTACGCGGTGGGCACACCGCACCACACCTGATCGTAGGACACTTTCCCATGGGAAATATGATCATTGTGTATACTTACGGGTACTTAACTAAGTCGAACACTGCGGTGTTTGCTGAGGTGACCTAGAGTAGAGACTTGAATTTATAAATGTGTTGTTTTGACTTTTTTATTCCTAAGCCACGATGGGCCGAGGCAGGTGTAGTCTCGAGGGGTAATAAAGTAAAAGAAAATATTTTAGCGTCAGCGTGTTCACCAGCATTCGTTGCTGACGTATTTTATTTACATTTTGCAGGTGAACAAGATTAGCGCTTGGAGTGACAAAGTGCTAAAATTATGCGATGGCTCAGATTGGTTTTGTATAAACTTAAATTATTAAAAATGGTGGTTTTGTAAACTTTTAAACACTAAACGGGAGACTTTTATATCCCGTCTTTTGTATTGTAAGTATTTTAAAACTTTGATGCTTATATTTTATAAGACTTCCGCTAATTGAACGTAAATCTGATTTACATACAAATATGGTACCAACTATTGGGTCACACGCCTAGGCCTTAAGTGAGGGTGTGACATCTAGAAACATCGGGAACAACTCGCCCAACCGATTCATGTATCCCAAATAGTTGCCTTCCGCATCATACTTATAACCAGGTGTCGGTTGCTGCTCTAGTTGCATGCTCTCATCTTCGGTTTCTTGAATAAATTCGCTATATGACTCGTAAAAGCATTGGGAGACTGCTTTGACCGTTCTTCCACCTTTGTTAGTATACCGGAGATTTCTTTAACTGCAGCCTGGAGACCTGCAAAAACAGATAATTTATTTCTTAGTATAGCATCATGTTCAGCTAATGTTCGTTGGTATTGGGCATCCTTCTCCAATGGTCGGGCCAACAATTCCTCAATCTTACTCAAATACGTCTCAGCACCCCTGTTAGGGTTGCTCTCGAAATGTTGACCATAATGTTGCCCTTGTTTGTATTGATATCCTCGATCTGGTTCGTTATAAAAATATGACGGGGACCCATGCGAAAGATAAGAATGTTGTTGCACATAGGGGTTAGTACGATTATATGGACATGCACGAGTCATATGAAAACCACCGCATCTATAACAAATAAAGCTAGAACCCTTGTATGGACAATCATAGGGTAAATGAGGATCACCACACGTATCACAATTAAGGTTACTATAGTATGGACATTTAATGGTAAAGTGAGGTCCATTACAAATTTCACACATAATTACAAGAATCTAAATAAGCAAAAGACACAGACAATTAGACACCTACGGCTAAAAGCAAAAAAATAAATACTTAAAAATCTAATTAATTAAAACCCTAAAAAGCAAAAACACAATAACACATATATAGCAAGTAAGTCCAATCAAAGCTAATAACGCAATCGCCAAGAGTCCCCGGCAACGGCGCCAAAAACTTGATGTGCTAAAAGTAGTTAAATAATTATTAACTAAAAATAAGCTAATCTAGACACTAACTAATAATTCTAGACTCTTAACTTAACTAAAACTACTAACTGAAAAGTGAACCGGTCGACTCTAGTACAGCTAAGTAAGTCCGGATATCGAACCTACGAGACTCTTTAAATTACGTAATTAACTAATTACACTCAACTAACTGACATGGCTATTTAATTATATTGTTTAGGGGGGAGTGGGGTTAACTAAATAATAATAAACTAACAACTAAACCCTAATTTAATTAAATAATGTTAAAACTATAATGATTACTTTAACCTAATTAATTAATATATTATTAAACTTAACCCTAATTAATTAAAATATAATAAACCATTAAAATACTTAGATTAATGCAGATGATGAAAGTAACTACCTAGGCTAGACACCCCTAAGTTACAAACTCAATTAACTGGGAAACTTAAGTTATGGAACTGAGGTCGTAAAATAAACCATCGACCGAAAACCCGAACAGGACCCTTGAACTTCAAGAAGACACCAATGGATTTCTAACAAGTTTTAAAGCACACAAGGTTTATGAATTAAACTTCCTTACGGTTATTTAATAATTTATGTCTAAGTATCTTTATGACGAAATTCTACCATACAGCGCGGAAATTAAAGATAGTTAAGTAGACTCGATTGACTTAATAGACTAAGCTGACAATCAAACCTAGACGGACTCCTTACGAAGAACTAAATCTAGCAATCCTGACCAACAAAGATCTATCAATAACCTATCACCTTACAGCTATCTAGGCTTGCAGCTCACTTTTATCTATTTATTTAGTTTTGTTGTTTCTATGATCTTAATCGATATCAACCATAAACTAGTCAATAACACATAGTAAATGACCTAACAAAGCCCTATCCTATGATAAAATCAACAAGGGCAATGTGAAACAATAAATCCAAGTAAATAGAACCAAGAAATCTTACACATCAATTAACTCAAACTCAACAGTTTACTTAAAACATAAACTCCATAACGAAACAAATCTCAATCAAAATCAAACCAAACAAAGGTTCATCACGACCTTGGTAGTTTGTGAAGTTTATCCTAGCATCGCGTAATCTAAATCAAACAAAACAAATAAACCGAAAACATGTTGAAATAATAAGAAACGAAAGATTAAAGGTGATAAACCTGTAGTCTTCGATCTTAAACGTAAAACTCTTCACCGGATGTTCTCGTTCCTTCAAAATCACCACAAGACTCGAAAATATGCTCCAAGAAACTCCAAATTTGTCTGGTGGCAGCAGGGTATGTGTAGGTTAAAGTTAGGGACGTTTATATACTAAAAACAGGACCTAACTTAACAATAAACGTCCAAAAAATAACATCAGTATTGCCTAGGCTCCGCGCGACCAGAAAGGCTTTTGAGGCCGCGCGGTGCGGCATGTCAAAATAGGGGGGCCGGTCAGACCGGCCTGGTCTGACCTGTTCTCTATCTGGTTCCTTCCTGACGCGTCCCGGATCTCTGTTTTGGCTCTTTTTAACTCATTTTTCGCCCTTTTCGATCACGATCAACTTCCATTGCCTACGAAACATAGAAGTGTTTGTAGTATACAAATCTCGACTAAAAACGAACAGACACTATTAAAATATTGAATGAAATATACACGGGAACCATAAACATTTAGCATTATATCAAATATTCTTCCTTTTTGTCCCATGCTTGTGGAAATCTTAGCGCTACCATTCCCGAGGTGTCAGGGAATGTCTATTATATTAGGTTTCGTTCATGGCGCCGTGTAGCCCGCCTTGCACGTTATTTATCCGTTTGAATTAGGCTACTCTTGTGACACCATGAAGCCCGCATGTCGCCTGGTTTATCCACTTATTGGGTTTTGTATTAATTTGAGATAGGTTTAGTACCCTACCTCTACAAGTCCCCCTAGTCCGTAGTTGTCCTTTTTGAATAAAAGGGAGCTATGGACTTATCATCTGCTTTGACGCCCTTCGGGTTATCTGGCTGTGTGGTTATTGAATATCGTCGTTTGGTTATCGAAAAACCCTCGCTTTGGCGCAACCGATTTTGCGTTTTGTTACTAAAAACCTTCGCACGGCGCAGCCTATTTTTGCGTTTTGTTTTTATAAACCTTAGCCTGGCGTAGCCTATTATGGTTTTTGAAAACCTTAGCATGGCATGGCCTATTTTTGCGTTTGGTTATTGAAAACCTTCACATGGCGCAGCCTAGTTTGCGTTTGGTTATTGAATACCTTCGCATGGCGCAACCTATTTTTGCATTTGGTTTTTATAAACCTTCGCATGGCGCAGCCTACTTTGCATTTGGTTATTGAAAACCTTCGCATGGCGTAGCCTATTTTTGCGTTTGGTTTTTATAAACCTTCGCATGGCGCAGCCTACTTTGCGTTTGGTTATTGAAAACCTTCGCATGGCGCAGCCTGCTTTGCGTTTGGTTATTGAAAACATTCGCATTTGGTTTTTATAAACCTTCGCATGGCGCAGCCTACTTTACGTTTGGTTATTGAAAACTTTCGCATAGCGCAGCCTATTTTGCGTTTAGTTATTGAAAACCTTCACATGGCGCAGCCTATTTTTGCGTTTGGCTTTTATAAACTTTCGGATGGAGCAGCCTACTTTGCGTTTGGTTATTGAAAACCTTCACATGGAGCAGTATTTTGCGTTTGGTTATTGCAAACCTTCGCATGGCGCAGCTTATTTTGGCAGGTGATTACTCAAAATCATCATTTGGCGGAGCCTACTTTGGCGGGTGATTACTCAAAATCATCCCATGGCGGAGGCTACTTTATCATCATTTGGTTATTTGTTCATCATTATTTGATTGATGACGTGTTATTTGGCGGGAAAAGATGAATTAAATGAATGTCAATGAAACGATGGTTTGACGACGGTTACATTTTTGCAGAGCAGCTTTTTCGTCTTTGTCAGGCGCGTGGGGGAGAATCCCGGTAACGCGCCCAGCTGTAGCACATTTCTCTGCCATATCATTGGTGTGTCACTTGGCGATTGGACTGCGTGTCTTCCTTCTCTTTTGTATCTGTCTCCACATTTTTTGCGATAGGTATAAAAGAAGGAGTCCACCCTTGGAAATTTTTCTATTCACCAGATTTTCTTCTTTCGTCTTCTTTACATGGTTGAGTCTTCTCACTCCACTAAGACACAAAATATTAACACCATGGAGTTTTTTGGTTGCCGAATGTCTTCCGATGACTTTAGCAACATGGTCAAGGTTTATAACCTTGGCTCTGAGTTTGAGCCAGAGTTGCCCGCTCCCGGAAGGACAGCTCGACAGACTCCTGCCGGCAATATTGTCGTGTATAAGAAGTATTTCCTCCTGGGCAACTTCCGTTTGCCCATTACTCGGTTTTTGCTGGAGGTTTTGGATGTGTTTGGGTTGTACTTGATCCAAATACATATACTCGAAATGGCACGCCTCTGCCATTTTGAGTATACTTGTCATTGTCTTGGTATTATGCCTACGGCTGACAAGATGGCGGCCTTTTATCAATGGCGTATGTTCCAGGGCTGGTATAATCTATTTACCCATCCTGGTGCCAAGGTCATTGCTTTTGAGGTGCCAAAGAGTTTGCACGAGTGGAAGAGTATCTTCTTCTACGTTACGGTGCGCGTGGTGCCCCTTATGATGAACTTTACGGATGTGAAGGACCTTCCGGAGCATAAACCAGTTCCCTATTATGGGACGGACTGGTTTAACACTTTAAATGTTAGCCTTTCCCCACTCAGTTCCTATCCGGAGCGCGCGTTGATGCTATTTGGCATGAGTCGTATTTGGGAAGATGCGACTAGGGTTTCATTCATCCAGAACGGTGGTCGAGTTTAGTGGTCTTTTTATCTGTCTTTGATTCCCTTCTATTTTGTTTGAATGTTAACATATTCCCCATTTTCAGAGGTGGATGATCGGATGCTCCTTCTACAGCCTGCTCCTGAGGGAACAAAGATCTTGTTCAAGAGGGAGTTAGGTCCCCGTGAGGATCCGATCCTTATGAGGACTGCCCTTAACTTTGGGTTTCCTCCTCCTATGGGGCAACCACTACTACCGCGACGGCTGCCGCCTCCCAGCTTCGCCAACCCAAAAGAGGGTAAGCTCTGATATCTTTTACGATTGTTTATTATGTTTTTCTGACATTTCTGCTTTTTTCAGGTAAACGTTCTCATGTTGTGCACTTTCCTAATTGCGGTGGGAAGGTCGTACAATCTAGTGTTTGGAAGGCGGTTGCCCCTCCAATAGGTGCCGCTGCGAGGAACGTCGTGGATGATGATGACGATGTCGTCCTTGTATCCGCCGTTCCTTTCGGTCGTCTGATATCTTCGTCAGCGATATTACTAGGTTCGCCTGGTTCCGGCATTGACTTCGTGTCACTCACAACCGCTGGTGGCCAGTCTACTGAAGGTGATCAATCGCCTTCAGTCTTTCAGGCTGGAACCGTTGTGGACACAAGTCCACTCGCCGCCGACCTAATTTTGACGGCTGGGGGGCTTGCGACGCCTTCAGCCTCTTCGGCTGGACCTGTGGAGGATACTATGGTATCCACATCCACCCTTGATTTTGCTGCTGCTTATTCCCCTATAACTGTTGTGGATATGACCTTCTTATCTACCAATTCATCTTCTTGTTCTGCTGCCGTTTGGACACTCACTGTCCCACACCATGCGGCGTTTGCTCCCACCGTTGATGAAGAAGAAGAAGAAGAAGAGGAGGAGGAGGAGGAGGCATCCTGCCTCTTCAAGAAACCTCGCCTTGGTGAGTTTGTGAAGATGACCAGTTTGATTAAGTCTCCAGGTATAGCATGTTATACTTTATGTTTTACACTTGTCACGACCCTAAAGACGTTTTTTTTTCTTTCAGGGAGTTTGAAGATATCTTCTTCGACGGAGGCTAACATGGTTTCCGCCATAGCTTCTTCACTAGCGGTGGTTTTTGCTAGTTTGCATGTGATAACAAATGTGGGAAGCTTGTCTGAGGCGATTCCTACTGTACAGTCGATGACTTTGTTAATAATGACGGGTGTGGTTGGCCCGTCTAAGACCAAAACCATTGTGACGATTGTGCCTGTGTCGTTGGAATCAGTTATTCTGTCCGAATCCCAGCCTACGGCGTCAATTTTTAAACCGATGAAGGCGATTGGGGACGATTTTCCCAAGGTTTTTAGCAGCGAGTCGGCGGGTGTTTCATTTGATGACATCATGAAGTCTAAGCAGTCCTCACCTGTCAAGACTTACGTCCTTGAGGGTGATGAGATCGTGCAACCGCCTCCTTTTAGTGTTAGGGTGGTGGTTAGCGGTAGATTTTTTTATTTCACTAATAGCGGTGGTGGCTCCAGCGTCGGGGTGTTGAATGTGGATACAGTCCCCCGCGATTCCGTTGAGGCGAACCAAATGTATCAGCCCCGGTGGAACGTCACTCGCGGCGCCAATTTTGAGGACCCTGCTACCTGTATAGAACTTTTGGAACATGTTGTTCCTCCTAGCAAGTGCATTGCTCGTAAATTCCAGCCTTGGGACCGTTTGTCTTCTGATGCTATTTATGTCCAGTCTCTCTCTAATTTAGCGGATTTGGTGCGTGACAATCGCGCCCTTCATGCAAAGAAAATCGAGATATGTGCTACTATGAGGGAGATGGAGCTTTCGGTGAAAAATAATGAAGTTGCTGCCAGGAAGGCGGGTCGAGAAGCAGCGGAGCACCGCCAAGCTCTTGCTGCTACTGAGGCGAAGTTAGTGAGGCTGAGACAGATTTGGCGGAATCTGCAAGTAAGCGCGATGCGAGCTATAAAGAGTTCCAGGCTGCGAGCAAGAAGTCTAATGCTGATGTTGCCGACGCACGTAATCGGGCTCACGCTGCCAAGGAGGCCGCCGCCAAACTCGAGGATGAAAACGATGTCTTGCGCAAGCGTATTGAAGAGTTGGAAGCGGACGTTTCCTTGAGGAAGGCGGATGCAAGTAAGCTAGATGATCCACTCGTGTCTCACGAGAAGACTATTGAGTCTTTGACTGCTGAACGTGCTCTTGCCGCCGCTGACCGCGATTGGCTGTTGAAACAAGCCATCTGCAAGGTAATTCTCATTTTTCTCTTGTTGCCTTTTGGATAGAACTAACGTCTTGTTTTTCCAGGTTGCCCAACGTATCATCACTGATGATGACTTGACAAAATGTGTTGGGCGCATTGTTACCGCCACACAGCAATTAGGGCAAAATGTTGGCTTTCAGATGGCTGTCTCGCATTTGCGCGATAGTCTTCCTCCGGAAGACTATGTTCTCCATGGTATTGATGTGGAAGCAGAGTATAAAGACGCCTAGGCTGAGTATAATTCAATCTCCTTTCCCATCTTATCTGCTATTGCCCAGTATGCCAAGGAAGAAAATGGCGTACAGTTGCTGAGGAGTTTGTTGGAGCCTGGGCAAGCTGGTCCTTCCATCATTCAAGGCGGTGATGGTAATGATGCTTCTGTTGCCCAAGATCGAGCGGGTAAAGAATAGATGACGTCGACTAGGCTCCCATTTTTTGCTATATTTTTTTTATTTTGTATAGTTTGTAATTCTCTCCGGTGGATGTTGGTATCCTCCTTGTAAATATCTGAATTTTGTATATAAATGAAATGAAGCTTTTGATGAACTCTTGTCTTTTCGCCGTTTTTGAAATGTGGAGTGTCATTTTCATTCATTGTCAATAGCCCTTGGCCCGTTTTTACAAGGTGAAATCGATTTATGGGTAACACCTTCGTAGCTGCGCCGCGTTCCATATTCTTGGAACCGGCGAGCCATCGAGATGCATCAGCTTATAAGCGCCTTTCCCCAATATCTCTTTTATTTGATATGGGCCTTCCCATGTTGGCGCTAGTTTGCCTTTCGCTTGAGCTCTTGATGCCTCGTTGTTGCGAAGGACGTAATCTCCAGCATTTTGAACTCACAAATTTTTACTTTTGCATCTTAATACTTCTGGAGTTGGCGTTTGTAATTTTGTTCGCGTATTGCCACCATTTCTCTCCGTTCTTCCAAAAGCATCAAGTCCAATCGCCTCTCGGTTTCGTTGTCGTTCTGCAACGTGATTCTTGGCGACGGCACTCCAACTTCTGCCGGAATCATTGATTATGTGTCGTAGGTTAGGCTGAATGGTGTTTCTGCGTTGCTCGTGTTCTTTTGGGTGCGGACTTCTCAAAGAACGTGGGAAAGTTGATCAACCCAGCCTGACTTGTACGCCGCCAATCTTTTCTTTATGCCGCCAACAATGCTTCGATTGGTGCGCTCTACTTCTCCATTTCTTTTTTGGTGGGTGACAGAAGTGAATGTTTGAGTTATGTTTAACTCCTTGAGCCATTCCCTGACGCGCTGGTCTGCGAATTGTGTTCCATTATCACTGACTAGATTCATGGGCAGTCCGAAATGGCATATGATGAATTCCCAAATGAATTTCTTGATGCTGGCTGCGTTAATCGATGCCACTGGTTTTGCTTCGATACATTTGGTGAAGTAATCAATTGCCACAATCAGGAATTTCACTCGTCCTGGTGCTTCGGGAAATGGACCTGTTATGTCGATCGCCCATTTTTGGAATGGCCAAGATGGCGTTACTGGTATCATGGCATTTTGGGGGCGCAAAGTGTTTGGCGCATGGCGCTGACATGCGCTGCATCGCCTTAGCTCTTTTCCTGCATCCACGTGCATGCCCGGCCAGTAATATCCCGTATTCATGATCTTGGCTACCACCATTCGTGGACCTGCATGGACCCCATAGATTCCTTCGTGTATTTCTCTCAGCAAGTAATTTGCGTCTTGCGGGTCCACACACCGGAGAAGTGGCCCTAAATAAGATCATCTGTACAAAATGCCATTCTGAAGTGTATAATTCAGCGCCTTGTGATGGATCTTTCAGGCATCCGCTTTCTTATCGGGCAAGACACCTGATGATAAATAGATGATGATTGGTGTCATCCAGTTTGGTGCACCTGCCGAACACACACAAACTTCTCTCATGACTGTGGAAAGACTTTGAAGTATTTCGACGCGGATGTCTTTGGCAAGATGTTCGAAGCTAACTGAGGCCAACTTGCTGAGAGCATCGGCCTGTTTGTTTTCTCTTGGTTTCACATGCTTGACTTTGCATGTGATGAAGGTTCCCATTAGCATCTTAGCTTGAGCTAAGTATGATGCCATCTTTTCGTCTGTTGCATCATATGACCCTTCTACTTTGGTTCGCCACTAACAATGAGTCGACGTGCGCTGCCAAACGTTGAGCCCCTAGCTTCGTAGAGATTCTCAATCCTGCCAACAACGCTTCATATTCTGCCTCGTTATTCGTGCTTTTGAATTCTAGACATATTGCATACGTGAAGTCTTGCCCTTCTGGATTAGTAATCTTTAACCCTGCACCTGCGCCTTCATCATTGGATGCCCCATCAGTGAACAATTTCCATACTTGTTCTTTTTGTTGTTCGATGGGGGGTTCTGTCTCTTTTCGGCATTCCTCTTATTTACCCTGGGGTACTTCCGCTATGAAGTCCGCCAAAACCTGACCTTTGATTGCTAGCATGGGTTTATATTCAATGGCGTATTCTCCCAACTCTATCTCCCACTTAGCTAGCCTTCCAGATAATTCCGGTTTGCTTAATACGTTTTGTAGGCGACAATTTGTGAAAGCATGTACCGGGTGTCCTTGGAAGTACCATCTCAAACGATGTGATGTTAGTACTAGCGATAGAACTAGCTTTTCCAAGGTGGAATACCTTGTTTCTGCGTCCGCCAAAGTACGACTTACGTAATAGTAGGTGTTTGAGTGCTATCTCTTTCCACCATCACCACGGAACTAATTGCTCTTTCCGAAGCCACCAAATATGTTACCAGTGGTTCCTTAGCTTGTGGTGCCGTTAGTGTTGGCAATTCTTCCAAGCGCGACTTGATTTCTTGGAATGCGACCTCGGCTTCCGTTGTCCACCAGAATTGAGACTTCTTGAGACAATTTCTTCAAGTTGAGACAAACGGAAAAGATTTTTCAACATGGCTTGACAAAAATCATTGAGCGCGACCAATCGGCGATTGAGTGTTTGCACTTGTTTGATAGTTTTTGGGGAAGGCATTTTTAACACCGCCTCTACTTTCTCCGGGTTGGCTTTGAAGCCTCCATTGGTCACAATCACTCCCAGGAGCTTTCCTTCTGTCCATTCCGAAGGAACATTTTCCTGGGTTAAGTTTCATGTTGATTTGGCACAGCGTCTGGAAAGTTTCTTCAATGTCTTTCAGCATTGTTGCTTCTTCATCAGGCGTTGATTTCTTTGGGCCTTGATTTCTTTGTCCATCAGGCGTTGATACGTAGATCCCGCATTCTTGAGGCCAAATGGCATCATCTTGTAACAGTATGTTATGTTGTTTGTTTGGAACGACGTCTTAACTTGATCTTCCACCGCCATGTGAATTTGATGATACCCTTTGTATGTTTCCAAGAAACATTGGAACTGAAAGGGGATAAGCGCATCCACCTTTAAGTCTATTTCCGGTAAAGGGTAGAAATCTTTTGGACACACTTTGTTGAGATCTTTAAAATCAATGCACATGCGCCATTGGCCTTTTGCCTTTGGTACCATCACCGGGTTGGCGACCCATGTTTGGTATTGAATATCACGGAATATTCCCGCGTTTACCAGATGTTGAACTTGTTCATCACAAGCTTTCGCTTGCTCCGGCCCCATCTTTCTTCGTTTTTGTACAACCGGAACAAAAGCTGGATTGACCTTCAACTTATGTTCTGCCTTGTTTCTCGGGACTCTCGTCATGTCTGTCGGGGTCCATGCGAACACATCTATGTTACTGATGAGTAACCCTTTCAGCGCACCTCGCGCTTTATCAAAAAGGGCAGGCCCGATGCTTATACTTTGTTCTGGGAACTTCCTATTGAGCACCCATTTCTCTGCTTCTTTCGCTCCGTTTGTTTTCAACATTTTCTGTGGTGGTGTTTTCACTTATGTTACATGGCATTCTTTGTTGGCGTGGATCATTGCCACCCCTGTGGGGGTTGGTACCCCTAATATGCCATGGGCTGTTGTGGGATTGGCGTTGAAATCTCCAATCGCCTCCCTTCCCAGGATTATGTCGTAGTGTGGGTGAGGCGTTTCCATGACCAGGAAATCCACGTCTTCAGTCCTCGAGTGTAGCCCATCATTGAGTGTAACTGGGAACGTCAACTGTCCCAGCGGGTATTCAACAAATTGATGAAAGCCTGTTATTGGGGCGTTGACGGGCATCAGCCTTTGCTTGTCTTTTTCTTCCAACAAGTCAAAGAATTGGTGATACATGATATCCGACGTTGCTCCCGCATCGATGAAGAAACGAGGCATCCGATAATGGCCAAAACTGCGGTGACCACTAACGGTGCCTTGCGGTTTGCTCCTCCTTTCACTTTTGGAATGATCACTTGTTCTTCCTTCCATGAGGCATGTTTAGTTTGGCTACGCTTCTTGCCTATGAAACCGCCAGAGATCATGTTAGCATACAGGTCTTTAATTTTCTTTTCTGGCCTTCCGCCATTTTGAGGCGGCGGACGCCTGCCCCTCCCTTTGATACTTTTGACCAGATGCTCCAATCTCCGATTTTGACATATTCTTCAATGGCGTCCTTCAAGTCTGAACATTTATTAGTTGTGTGACCATGTTGCTCATGACAGTCACGGTAATTTTTCATGTCTGTGTTTGGCCCCGGTTTGATTGGAGTTGGCTTTTTGAACTGGATGCCCTCCGTGTACATTATCTGTACTACACTCTTGGACATCGGGGTCCATCTGCTAGAAGAATGTATTTGTCCTTTCTGTTTGTTACTAAAGAACTCATATGGCACGGTCTCCTTTAGCTGAGTTTCATGGTTCAGCCTTGACCATACGGAAGACATCTTTTTACCCTGTCGGGCTCTGTTGATATCTTTTCTCGCGGCACTTCGCGTTAACTCTTTGCCCAAGCTTTTTTCTGTCTCCGCGTATCTTTATTCCGTGGTCTTGATATCGTCCCAGCGATGAGGCATACCATCTCTGCTTGTAAGGTTTTGAATCAGGTCATCGCACCTTACGTTTTGGCGGAAAGCTGCGCGCAAGAGTTCCTCGCCAACGCCACCAATGTGCAGCCTTTCCTGGTTAAACCTAGTAATGAAATCTTCCAGCGTTTCATTATCCTTTCTCGTTACATTAAGCGTGTCTGGCGGATCGCTGATGTGGCGCCGCTGCTGGCTGAAGTGTTGGGTGAACTTTCTTGACAAGTCATCCCAACTAGTGATTTGGCCTTAGGTAACCTTTTAAATCAGGTCATCGCGTATCTTTTTGCCATGGTCATGATATCGTCCCAGCGATAAGGCATACCATCTCTGCCTGTAAGGTTTCGAATCAGGTAATCGCACCTTACGTTTTGGCGGAAAGTTGCGCGCAAGAGTTCCTTGCCAACGCCACCAATGTGCAGCCTTTCCTGGTTAAACCTAGTAATGAAATCTTCCAGCGTTTCATTATCCTTTCTCGTTACATTAAGGATGTCTGGCGGATCGCAGATGTGGCGCCGCTGCTGGCTGAGGTGTTGGATGAACTTTCTTGACAAGTCATCCCAACTAGTGATTTGGCCTTATGGTAACCTTTTAAACCAAGCCCTTGCCACACCAACCAAGGTTAGTGTGAAAATGTGACACCATAACGGCATGGCCCACCCTAATACTAGCCTGGCGGCTATATAAGTTTGCAAGTGATCATCCGGATCCGATAGACCATTGTATTGGCCTACCGTTGGCGGGATTTTTGGGTTTTCCGGTAATTCCGCTTCAGCGATCCTTCTTACAAACTTTGACTTCCCCGCCGATGTCGTCGGTCTGTATGGTTTGGAAAAGTCTTCGTTCGCGTCTGGATGGTATTTTATCAGTTTCTTGGCGGCGTCTAAAACCTCTCCAACTAGCCTCGTAGTCAAGGGTCGTCTAACGTGAGTCGCCTTCCAGCAGCGACCGATGTGATTTATCGTCCGCCTTGCTATTTGGTCGGACGGTCGGTGCTTTGGCAGCTGGCGTTTTTGTTCGAATTGGATTTGAGTCCTCTTCGTGTTCGTCCTCTTCTTCGTCGTTACTACTGGCTTCCCCATCGAATAGTGTTCTTAGTTGAATGACCGCCGCCATTCTTTATTGCACTTTCGCCATGAGTTTTTGTTGTTCACTTTCTAACCAAGCCATTATTTCCGGTGGCATGGTTGTTTGTGAACGAGATTTAGTTTTTCCTTTTTCTGTAATGGTAGCTAAGGGTTGACGCATCAGCGATGCCTTCGCCGCTACCCATTACGTCGAGGACTTCCTTGTTTTCTTGTTGATAACCTTTGACTGTTGACCAACCTCTTTCGCTGGAGTTTTGCCGCTCATCTGGATCAAGAATGGAGTGAGATTTTTACTGTTCTAGCTATAATCACGGATGACGCCAATGAAGAAACACAAATCCAACCCTTAGGTCTAACAATTTTGTCCAAGGGTAATGGTTAAGTATTCCCCACGATAGGTTGTAATCCTTCTTGGCGCAGATGAGTATTTTTTGCAAAACAGAACACCGTGAGCTCGTTACGAGGAATGGGGGGGGTTCTCTCGTAACCACCCTCCGGCGTGAGAATCAGTACTTGGTAATACAGTGAAAATCTATTGAGAGAGAGTTAGAACATTGGATCGAGGATCCTTTACCGTTTGGAGGTATTTCTGTATTTATAGCCAGAGGAGGGAGATAACGTGGCCCACTGCCTTGTCAGGCTTTCCACCAATTATATTTTCCATTCGTGCGGTCATGGAGGTTGGTGGACATTATGGTCTTTTGACATTGACGTGGTGTGCTGTTACATACCGTCTTTTATGTGTTGTCTCACCTCTATTGGTTGGGTGATATTCCCGATGAATATTCTTCCTTTTTGTCCCATGCTTGTGGAAATCTTAGCGGTACCATTCCCGAGGTGTCAGGTAATATCTATTATATTAGGATTCGTTCATGGCTCCATGTAGCCCGCCTTGCGCGTTATTTCTCCGCTTCAGTTAGGCTACTCTTGTGACGCCTTGAAGCCCGCCTGACGCTTGGTTTATCCACTTATTGGGTGTTGTATTAATTTGAGATGGGTTTAGTACACTACGTCTACATATACATGTATGTCTTTGATAGTTTGATGTATGAATTGGGTGATCGAAGATGGGTACGTGAAGAAGATCATCTCGATTTTACGTTCTTGAAAGATGAAAGACGTAGAACAGGAAATTTACATATATGATACCGAAATGGTTCACATATATGTTTCAAGTGAGGTACCTTGCTTATTATATATCCTTCGATAATTCTGATCATAAATAGTAACATGTCTGATTATATCTACTTTGTTCAAAACTTTTAAATAAATTACTGAAAAATGGAAAATAAAATAAATATAAATAAATATATAAATAGAATCGAGGTCAATGACACGCTTCATCCTTTTTTTCTCTCTTAAATATTCACTCAGCCAATACCATATGAAGATTTTTTTTTTTTTAAGAAGCTAATAAAATAGATATCGGAAAAACGGAGATTTTTTAGGGGATTATGTTGACGATTTTCAACGTTTTCAATACCTTCCAAAACCAGTGCGGATTTAGACTAAATTATAAGGGTAACGCTTACATTTTTTCCGTAATTCATACAATGTAAACAAAATAATATAGAAACATGATCTCTCTTTGGGTTTTGAAAGCTTGAAATCGAACATTTACATCATCTTCTTTAGTTTATCAAACGTTTATCTTTCGACCGTATAAATTAAAGTATTGTTCAAATACGCATCACCCATTCGGTTGCGTAAATTCGTTTTGATAAGCTTCATGTTAGAAAAAAACATCCCTCAACTATTGCGGTTGCAACCGGTAAAACCAGCGCTAACTTTAATATTCGATAAACCAAAGAAAAAGTGGCGTGATTTTCGGTTTTCATCGTTACACGAGCAAGACCACACATTTCATCAAGTTTTGCAAATTTATCTTCCTTTAAAGGAGTGTGATAAAATGTCGTAAGGTCACCAGATATAAAACCCTTTTTTTCATAACTAAAATAATTCGGATGCATCTCATAAAATGATACTATCTTATATCTGTCAAACTTATAAAACAAATCACAAGAATTTAAACAATACATATTTTCTAACAAATTAATTAAGACCTCACTGAATCTACCTACTATATTCACATAAACGGTCGTGGCTTCTTAGAATATAAATTAGAGAATAGATAACTTGATAAAAAAATTTATAAAGCCTATAATATTAATTTAGAAAAATATATACTATACGATAACAAAGGGTAATCAAAATGTAAAAAAAAAAGGAAAAAAGGCTCATTAAAAGCTAATTTTTAATGAACTAAATAAAATAGAAAGTTATGCTATTGTGTTGCCACAACGATTATTAAGTGGCAGTTGGTGGTTTGGTTTTCTGAGAGAACGCTCAAGTCAAACTCTGAAGCCAGCGTAAGCACGGTTAAAACAACATAGAGAGTTGGGCATCAGGGTTCTCCAAATTTGAAAAATGCGATAGCCAAAATATAAGAAAATCATCGTTCTAAAAAAATAAATAACTAAAAGTCATTAAAAAAAGACAAGTATAACAATAAAAAAAATCTACTTTATATTAAGTTAAATTATAAAATAAGGAAATAAATGTATAGAAGGACCATTTAAAGTTTGACCAATAAAATAACTAAATTAAATTATGTGTTTCATCAGTGTTCTTGGTTCCATCTTTCATTTTTAGTTTTACCTTATACAGTTAGACCTATCAAAAAAACTTGGGTTAACACCTGGGCCTTAATATAATAAAGGCTCAACAACTCATAATATGAGCTGACAGGCGCTAGGTCATCTTTTATATGTAACTACGCAAATGATCGGAAAATCTGGTTTTTAGTTTACTCATTTTTCTCACATATCAAGTTCTATGTATCCGCCGACGATAACTAAATAGGCCTCCTAGGGGTAACATTAACTTTTTTTCAGGAGTAGTGAAACACAAAGAAAACGATGAAAAATAAATTTTTACACTATCGTCAAAAAATTGAGGGATAGAGGATGCTACCCCTGTCTATATGACAATTCTGTCCCTGACCAAAACTACCCTTACATGGAGTTATAGTTTTAATTAAATCCTTTGATTTCAAAAGATTGCTAAAATTGCCATTGATTAAAATAACCGTTAATTAAGTCGGATGAATGACTAGGATATTATTAGTTGGTTTTCAAAAAAATCAAAGTTTTCATTTGAACCCTTCCCTATATATATATATATATATATATATATATATATATATATATATATATATATAGGGTTAGTATCATTTAAAAACTCCAAAATAGTTAAGAACTGTTAGGAACTCTGAACAACCAAACATTTTTTTTACTTTTTTTTTATATAATAACATTATTTAAGAGTAGTTTTATCATATTTTATATAAAAAATTTTGATTACATATATAAATAACAAGTTTACATATGTGTAAAATTTATGTACTAACAAATTTACATATGTGTAAAACAAAACATAAATATGTATAAAAACTAATTTTCAAAATTGTAATCGTAAATATAGATATAAAAAATTGATAAAGCTACACTTAACTAACATTGACATACAAAAATTTTTATAAAAAAACGTTAGTTTTCAAAGGTTTTTTCAAGTTCTTAAATAATTTAAGGGTTCTGTACAGTTAGACCTATCAAAAAAACTTGGGTTAACACCTGGGCCTTAATATAATAAAGGCTCAACAACTCATAATATGAGCTGACAGGCGCTAGGTCATCTTTTATATGTAACTACGCAAATGATCGGAAAATCTGGTTTTTAGTTTACTCATTTTTCTCACATATCAAGTTCTATGTATCCGCCGACGATAACTAAATAGGCCTCCTAGGGGTAACATTAACTTTTTTTCAGGAGTAGTGAAACACAAAGAAAACGGTGAAAAATAAATTTTTACACTATCGTCAAAAAATTGAGGGATAGAGGATGCTACCCCTGTCTATATGACAATTCTGTCCCTGACCAAAACTACCCTTACATGGAGTTATAGTTTTAATTAAATCCTTTGATTTCAAAAGATTGCTAAAATTGCCATTGATTAAAATAACCGTTAATTAAGTCGGATGAATGACTAGGATATTATTAGTTGGTTTTCAAAAAAATCAAAGTTTTCATTTGAACCCTTCCCTATATATATATATATATATATATATATATATATATATATATATATATATATATATATATATATATATATATATAGGGTTAGTATCATTTAAAAACTCCAAAATAGTTAAGAACTGTTAGGAACTCTGAACAACCAAACATTTTTTTTACTTTTTTTTATATAATAACATTATTTAAGAGTAGTTTTATCATATTTTATATAAAAAATTTTGATTACATATATAAATAACAAGTTTACATATGTGTAAAATTTATGTACTAACAAATTTACATATGTGTAAAACAAAACATAAATATGTATATAAACTAATTTTCAAAATTGTAATCGTAAATATAGATATAAAAAATTGATAAAGCTACACTTAACTAACATTGACATACAAAAATTTTTATAAAAAAACGTTAGTTTTCAAAGGTTTTTTCAAGTTCTTAAATAATTTAAGGGTTCTGTAAAGATACTCATCCTATATATATATATATATATATATATATATATATATATATATATATATATATATATATATATATATATATATGGGATGGTTCCATAAAGAACCAAGGTTTTCTAGAAAACCATCTAAATAGATGTTGACCATTAATTGTTCCAAAACGTGTTGTTCCGGACACGCAAACCGGTCCATGCTAGACTGTCCCAGGTCCATCACGTGAGAGGTAAATCAGCCTCACTCAACGGCAAGGAGATTGGCACTTAGGATCGGTTTCAAACCCACGACCTCTAGGTTATTGTTCCAAGTCTGGGCGAGGGTGGTGGGGGGGTGAAGGGCTGGTCGTGGTCCAGGTGGCTGCAAACGTGGCTCGCGAACACCACCACACCCTTCATGTGAGAAGCGGCGCGGACGAGGGGGGTTGCCGGGACCGCGGGGCGAAAAACTAGCCGTTGGCTAGTTGTTTAAAAAAATAGCCGTTGGGCTATTAAATGTAAAAAAAATTACAAACCCACTATAAATAACTACCCCATTTTATAACAATAACACATCATTCTCACTCATATCGCTCTAATAATTTAAAAATCTCTCAAGTAGCTCAAATTAAAAACCATGTCGGGCTCGGGTTACGGTAATATCAACACACAACCGGTACCCGGCTAAACCCGCAGAACAATCCCACAAAGGTAAAGAGAAGAAACCGGAGAAGCGGGATTGGTGAAGCTCGAGATACAATTTAACGAATTGTCAAGTAGCCTTCTCTCGATTGGTGAAGCAAGACATACAAAAAATCGGTTCAAGAGTTTGGCATTTCTAGCCAAAGACTTTAGCCACCTACCGCTATCCGACCAAGCGATAATGGAGGAAGAAAAAGATCTTATTCGGAAGAAATTGGCGGAAAAAAATAAAACGTTATTTTTATGTATTTTAAATTTATGTTTTTATTTTCCTTTTTATTTATGTTTTTGTTAGATTTTTATGCTTAGAATCCTTAATCCTTAACTATCTTATGGATAGATTATCCTTGAGATATATAACAGGTTATAAAGGATCAATAATCATCGGTGTTATTTGTTTACTAATGATTGCGTTTAGTATGGTGATGTGCTAGACAGGTATAACAATTTTAGGACATGCTGACGTCAATTATCCTCATGGAGTATTCTCTAGCAGGAGTATGGATACAGGATCCTTATTCAGTATAGCTAGTAATGGACAATTTCGTATGAAGACTGATGTTTGAATATCAACTATGGTTACTAGACCTGGTCCGCCACTTAATTCGTTACTGAACGGCTATTAGCACGTGGTCAAAGCACACGATGATGAAGAGTGGAAGACTAGCAAGATTATAGGAATAGTTGTTAGTTAGTTACTTATTATTTTTCTTTATATAACCGAGTTATGATCAACATTAGGCAGAGACACGCTCACATTTACACTCGTATTCTAGCTGCTAGCTCATCAGAAAACACACACATAGCTTTCATTGTATCTGTTGATCAATAACTCCAACCCTTGTAATCACCTTTTACTATTAATAAACTTGACGGTGATAGTTTTCACCGTCCGGGGGTTTTTTATGCCGCAGATTACTATAATCACGTACCATCCGACCAAAGATTACCTTGTTAATCCTTGACCGAATCAATTCGACCAAAGATTACCTTGTTAGTTTTTGACCGAAGTAAAGATTATCGTAATTAAGGGTTTTTTCCCTCGTGATCAAATCCTTGTGTTCATCAAGATCTCAGTTTTACAATCATTAATATCGTATTAGCACTATACCTCACTTGACATATTTGGATACATTATCCTTAGCTATTTTTTATCCAAAACAATTTTAATGAAGTATTTTAATTTATAATAGTGTGTATAACGAAAAAAGAAAAATCAATCAAGCCCCGGATCACCTGGACCACTACACCCTCTGCGCCAAAACAATTTGGCGCCCACCGTGGGGCAATTGGTGCTATAATCCATATTACTCCTATCAATTTTTGATTTTTTCATACCCATATCACTTCCAATGGCCTCTCAATCAACCTCTGCTTCATCAACTATGCCGGCTACGGTTCCTCTCTCATCAAGGACCTTGCCACCATTGCCTCCGCCAATTACGGGAACACAACGGCCTGCTGCTGCTGGAAGCAAGACGCAACTACCAATCTTCCAGAGCTCGAAGACCGCTACTACCGCGCCGGTGGTTAATACTAACAGTGATGTTTCATCTATGTTTTCACAGGTTAAAGCATATATGGAGAAACAGACCAAAACCAACCAGAGGATCCTTCGTGATATAGAATATCTCAAGAAGACTAAGAGGCCAGCGGAGGACCACACCCCTCTGATACCCAGGATGCTGTATTTCACCAGTCCAGGATCTATGGCTCAGTTTACTCAAGGATCATCTATCCTTCAACAAGGATCCATGGGTCAACAGACTCAAGGATCCTCACTGTTTCAGCCAGGATCATCTATCCTTCAACAAGGGTCCATGGGTCAGCACACTCAAGGATCCTCATACTTCCAGCAAGGATCATCCATCCTTCAACCAGGATCCTTTGGATTGTATCACCAATGATCCTATAATTCCCAACCTCAAGGATCCTTCTTTCAGAATCAAGGATCCTAATAAGTCCAACATCAACGATCCTCTGAAGTCAATGAAGGAGATATAATCCCCATGCAGACCATAGCCTCTGGAGGACCAACTGCAATCGAAGATTCTTCTTATCCCAACTACTCATCCGGGATGCCGACCTTCACCCAGCAGGTAACTTGTATGACCCTATATCCTTTGATACTAACCGTGGTCCTATGCAGGATACAGGTATCAACCAGGCCATGGCAAAAGAACTACAGAAGCTTAAGGGTATGATATCCAGTGTTCCCAGGGTGATACGGCCAATCCCCGAGATACTTGAGGGAAGCCACAAGTTATCAAGACTTGCTCCACCTATCTGTGATGCTGAGATTCCGAAGCGGTTCCAAACCCCCAACATGAAGACTTATGATGGGACCACGGATCCTGAGGAGCACGTTGCACGATATAAGGAAAGGATGGAAATCAACCCCATCCCTGAGAGACTCAAATAAGCTTGCTTATGCAAAGGATTCGGATCCACACTCACAGGATCTACATTAAAATGGCTACTAAGTCTTCCTCCCTTTTCTGTTACTTCTTTTCACATTTAGTTAACTTGTTCAACAGCCAATTTTCCTGTAGTAGGAAATTCAAGAAGTTAACTAGCGATTTATACCGAGTTATCCAACCTAGTGATGAATCCCTTAGGGATTTTGTTACAAGGTTCGGTAGGGAAGCTCTAGAAATCCCATATCTTGACATGGCTACTATTGTTGAGGCCTTCAAGATGGGAGTTCAGAGGAGCTCCCCCATTTATTATGATCTTGTGATGACTCCTTGCAGATCTCTCTATGAAGTAAGGAACAAGGCGCTCAGATTCATACGGTTGGAGGATGACAAGAGGATCCAGGATCGATTGGGGAATCAGACGAAACAAGAATCCTCCGACAAGAAGAAAGGATTCTCGTTCAAGAACAACAACACAAAGCCATATAACAAGTTCAACAACCAGAACGTACGAGAAGTCGAAGAAGGAGAGGATGATGAAGATTATCCATGCATCTTCGAGTATTGTTTCTCCATAGATACCCATGGCTTGATCTGCGCCATGAAGGATCAAGGAGAGAAAGCAAGGTGGCCCCGAAAGAACAAGAAGACGACTGCCTTCAAAGACAAGTCTAAGTCGTGTGCCTTTCACGAAGACTTTGGCCACACAACAGACGAATGCATCGGCTTGAGGAGGGAAATTGGATACCTCCTGTGCAAGGGTCACTTTAAAGAACTCTTGAGAAGGAAAAAATCCAGGATCCTGAAGATCTTCCACAAAAAGAGACGCCGCCACCACCAGACGCTCATGTGATCAACTTTCTCTCCAGAGACTGCGAAATGTTCCAAGATTCGTGTGCCTTAGAAGAAAAGCCTACAAAAGAATTCAAGTTGGACGATGAAAGAAGACCGCTTATCCCCGTTACTCGAGTAACTGATCAAAGGATCTTATTCGACTCAAATATCCAGGATCCTCAGAAGGAAGAGCTGGATGTCTGAATGGTGAATTTCATCTCTGGAGGATCAGACATTTGTGGAACTTCCTTCTTTGCAGCAAAAAGACTTGCCAGAGAAGTCAAGATGGATAACGGAGACCAACCGATAGTATCCACTACCTTAACAACTGACAAAAAGATCTTCTTCGACGAGGAAGACAAACTAAACATCCAGGATCCTCATCATGATGGTTTGATCATTACTTTATTTATCACTAACCATTATGTACGCAGGATCCTAGTAGACGGAGGGAGCTCAATCAACATTATCCAGCATGATGTCCTCAAAAAGGTGAACATACCGGACTCAGAGATCATTCCTATAACATCAGTGCTAGTCGGTTTCAGTGGGGAATCCAAGAAAACATTGGGGGACATCAACCTCCCAATTTATATCGAAGGGTTAAATTCATACCAGAAATTTTGTGTTATTGATAACCTTTCTTGTTGCAATGTTATTTTAGGTAGGCCCTGGCTGCATGGAATGAAGGCGGTTGCCTCAACGTATCACCAATGCATCAAACTGCCTACCCCTTGGGGAGTTGTGAAGATAGTTGGTGACCAAGCGAAAGCCAAGAACTATTATTCTTCATCAATGAAGCCAACAGCCAAAGAAACTATAGCATAGCAACTACAACAGCAACCTAGGGACGTGCTGGAAGCTCGGAGAAAGACCTTAAAGAAGTATCATTGGACCCTAAGGATCCAGAGATAAAGGTGTTCCTAGGATCCAGTATCCCCAGCAAAATCGAGAAGGATTTAGTATCCTTCTTGGGACAAAGAAAATCTACCTTCGCCTTCAAGCACTCAGACATGACAGGTATTTCAAAAGAGGTAATCACTCACAAACTAGGCCTTGATTTATCTGTCAAACCCGTCCATCAGAAGCGAAGAAAATTTGCTCCTGAGAGGAACAAGATCATACAAGAAGAGATTGAGAAACTTCTTAAGGCCGGTATGATCAGAGAGGTTCAGTATCCTCGATGGTTGGCTAATGTGGTTGAAGTTTCAAAAAAAGAATGGAAAGTGGAGGATATGTGTTGATTTTACAGATTTAAACAAGGCATATCCCAAGGATCCTTTCCCGTTACCACATATATACTCCATGGTGGATGCAACTGCAGGACATGAAATGCTTACCTTTATGGATGCTTCCTCTGGATTCCAACAAATCTAGATGGAACCATCTAATCAAGAGGATACAACATTCATGACTCTTACCGGCATATACTGTTATACTGCTATGCCGTTTGGACTAAGAAATGCAGGGGCAACATACCAAAGGCTAGTCAACATGATGTTCAAGAATTTGTTAGGTAAGACTATGGAGGTCTACATAGATGATATGGTGGTGAAGTCAGAGAGAGCTGAGGATTACCTCAGAGATCTTGAAATATCCTCGACCAATATAACATGAAATTGAATCTGGCGAAATGCAACTTTGGTGTTAAGGCTGGAAAATTTCTGGGATGTATGGTGACTAAAAGAGGAATTGAAGCAAGCCCCAAGCATATTGAAGCCATCCTCAATTTAAAGTCTCCTGCAAACGCAAAAGATGTCCAAAGGCTCACAGGAACAATAGCAGCTCTCAACAGGTTCATCTCAAGATCCTCCGAAAAGTGTAAGGACTTCTATGATATCCTTAGGAAGAATAAGAAGTTTGAGTAGAAGGAAAAGCATGAGGCTGCACTTAAAGCCTTGAAGGATTACTTATCCTCGGCTCCAGCTCTAATGAAGCCTGTGGATGGAGAATCCTTATATCTGTATTTAGCTGTCTCGGGAAATGCAGTGAGTGCTGTTCTCATCAAGGATCATGAAGGTGAACAACACCCTGTATATTATGTAAGTAAGAGTCTGTTAGATGCAGAAGCCAAGTACTCTCACCTTGAAAAATTAATTCTTTCTTTAATTATGGCTTCTACTAAATTAAGACATTATTTTGAGACCCATACTATTATTTTGAAAACTAATTATCCTGTTAAGAATGTTCTCAGAAAGCCAGAATTGTCAGGTAGAATGGCTAAGTGGGCTGTGAAGCTGAGTGCATATGACATTCAGTATGAGCCTAGAACAGCTATCAAATCGCAGGCACTTGCAGACTTTGTGGCTGATTTCAGCAGTGACATGCAGAAAGAAGCCGACCTAGAGGTTCAGCAACTAGATGTAACCAAGCATCCTTGGATCCTCTTCACAGATGGAGCATCCAACGTAAGAGGAACGGGATTGGGCATACTACTGAAATCGCCACAGGGGGACATAATACCCCAGTCCATTGCATGTGCATTCCAAGCTACCAACAATGAGGCAGAATACGAAGCACTCATAGCAGGTTTACTTTTAGCCAAAAGTATGAGGATCAGGTATCTTCAAGTTTATATGGATTCTTTACTCATTACTAACAACTTTAACGGTTCGTATACCGTAAAAGGTGAAAATATGATCAAATATTTAGAAATTGTGAAGGAATTAGCAAAATCCTGTGAAGTGTTTAGTATAGTACAGGTACCAAGAGAGGAAAATGTCGGGGCAGACGCCTTAGAAAATTTAGCTTCATCCTTGAAAATTCCAGAAGATACGAAGATCCCAATTATCCACATACTCTCACCAGCAATAGGAGAGCAAGAAGTTGGGGAAATAACAAGTGATAAGCAGATTGTACTTTGGGATCCATTATCCTCAAGCAATCAAGGATCCTGGATCCTTCCAATCAAAAAGTACATTCAAACTGGAGAAATCCCAGCTACGGAGAATCCGAAATCCTTCAAACTCAAGGTATCACAATATATTTTATTAGATGATATGCTATACAGGAAATATCTTAAGGTCCATACTTGAGGTGCATCGAGGATCCTGAAATCCAAGAAGTACTTAAAGACTTTCACGAAGGAGATTGCAGCAACCACACAGGAGGAAGGGCATTATTCTCCAGGATACTTAGAACGGGGTACTTCTGGCCAACAATGAAGAAAGATGCAGTAGAGTATTCGAAGAAGTGTGATGCCTGCCAAAGGCATGCAAATATCCTTCATCAACTAGCAGAACCAATGTATCCTATATCCTCTTCATGGCCTTTCATGAAATGGGGGATGGACATTGTTGGGAAGCTGCCAAAGGCACAAGGTAGAAAGATCTTTATGCTCGCCATGACAAACTACTTCTCTAAATGGATCGAAGCAAAAGCATTCGTACAAGTTCGAGAAAGGGAAGTTATATCTTTTATCAAAAGAAATATTATAACTAGATTTGGTATTCCTTCTGAGATTATATGTGATAATGGTTCCCAATTTATTGGGAAAAGAACAACTAACTTTTGTGACAGCTGGGGCATAAAGATGATTACTTCAACACCAGTGCATCCTCAAGCTAATGGTCAAGCGGAGTCTAGCAACAAGATCATCATCGACAACTTAAAGAATAAGCTAGGATCCAATAAGGGAAAGTGGGCCGAGGAACTACCATATGTTCTTTTGGCTGACATGACAACACCCAAGAATGCAACAGGCCAAACACCCTTTTCATTGGTATTTGGGTTAGAAGCGGTAATCCCAACAGAGATGGTGGTTCCTACAGCAAGAACGAGCATCCGTGATCCTGAAGCCAACGAAGAAATCCTTCTTGAAGACTTGGATACTGTTGAAGAACTCAGAGACCTGGCCAAGATCAGAATGGCAGCTTATCAATAAAGGGTAGCTGGGGCATACAACAAGAATATAAGAATCATAAGATTTCAAGAAGGAGATCTAGGTCTTGAGGAAAGCCTTCCAAAATACTACCAATCCGGCTGATGGAAAGTTAGCACCCAAATGGGAAGGACCTTATGTTTTGGACAAAAAACTACTAAGGATCAAGTATCCAAATCTGTTAAGTGAGGTAAGGTGCTAACTTGATAATGACAAGTGTGCAATCGTAATATTGGTTAACACAAAAGTTTGATCACGAGGGAAAAAGCCCTTAACCAAGATAGTCTTACTTCGGTCAAAACTTATCAAGGTAATCTTTGGTCGAATCTCTTCAATCAAGGATTAACTAAGTAATCGTTGATTAAGTCCTTTCGGTCAAGGATCAACAAGGTAACCTTTGGTCGATAAGTATGTGATTATCGTGATCTCCGGCACAAAAAACCCTCGGACGGTGAAAACTATCACCGTCAAGTTTATTAATGGTAAAAGGTATTACAATCGTTGTGGAGTATATAATCGAGATTACAATAATAAGCTAGTGAGTAAAGAGAGTAATTGTTTCTGCTCTAGAGTGTGTGTGATGGTACATGTGTGAATAATATCCTAATCGATCATAATCTCATTATATAAAGAAAAGAAATAATAACTATAAGTCCTATTTTTAAGGAACTACTCCACTAGCTGCTCCCATAACTTTGACCACGTGCATAAAGGAGTCTTGTAGCAAAAGTTTAGGCAGACTTGGTCATACAGCCGTTATACATAGCTCTGAAACTCTTCAGAAGGATAATTGATCAAGACACGTCTTCAAGGATAACATATCCTCAGTACTCAGCTATTTGTGAGTCAACAAGAAGTCCTATAAACCCGCCATTATCCACACTAAACGTGTTAGAGCCATTTGACCATGTGCTGAAGGTGCCTTGTAGCGAAATATTAGGTAGACCATGTCTTATAGCCGTTATACCTATCAAATATTAACCTACACATGAGAAACAATCGTTAGTAATACCAATTGCTGAGGATCCTTGATCCTGACAGAATCTGGAATACATTCTAAGGATAACTGATCCAGAAATATGCCAAGATAATGTATCCACAGTGTCAAATTTCTGTGCCCTAACACCTTATCAAATCGAGTCGGAAGCAAGAAAGGGGGCATATCATTTGCTCACAATGGAAGGCAATAGATTGCCAAGGGCATGGAATGCTATCCACCTCAAGAAGTATTTTTTCTAATCAGGATCCTGTATCCTGAGAGGATATATTACCCTTAAAGGATTAAGGATCCCTGAAATTGGTAATATCTATCCGATCACTTATCCTTTTCATTTTATTATTCTTAATTTAAGGATAATATATTCTTAACATTTTATCTTTTTCTAAGTCTTGAATATCAATGCAGGGTATTATTGAGATGTGTAATAGTCAAGAGGTTGGTCACCTCTCCTTTACATTCAAGGTATTATCTTATTTCCCTTGGCTTAGCCCACATTTGGGTATGACCCCCGATGGTCATATCCTCTAAGGTTTAAAGGTTTTCACCTTTCTTATAAATAGAGTTTATACACTCTCTCCTGGAGCGCACGCTATCCAACGTATAGTCCGGGGCAGCGGGACCAGTACACGCTTAGTGGCTGACAATTTCGTTGTTTTCGGCTATATGGAGGATCCTACGAATTATGGTAGACGTACCATACCACTGGTTTATAACGTTTTCACGTTATCTCAAGACAAAGGTTTCTAACATTTTCATGTTAGCAAAGATTTATAACGTTTTCACGTTATCTTCGTTTGGGCTAAATCCCGGGTTGGGCGATTCCCCAGTTAACATCCGTTTTTGGGCTTGTCCCCAGTTTTGGGCTTGTCCCCAGTTTCAGGCATGTCCCCAGATTACACGGGCTTGTCCCTAGTTTATTATTTGGGCTTGTCCCCAGCTTAATGGGTTTAATCCCACTAACACTATGAGTTGTTTGCAACAGATTTTCTAAGTTCATTATGAGGATCAAAATTCTAAGGATCCATAATCCTAATGTTATTCCTTCAAGGATCACTGAGAGTTCAGTACTTATGGCAACGTAGGTCTACCTAGACCTTCTGGTATGGTCTCTATTAATGAATTTATGTGTTATCTTAGTTGCAATAATTTTGGATATTTCACGTTAGTAAATTACTCCTTTGAAAATATTGTATTACTAAAATCCTTTACTTGTTTTTAAGGATACTTTATCCAAAAATTTGTCCTTTAAGATATTCTTTTGTATGACTTTTATCAACTTTTAAGGATATTTTATCCTCTTATTGTTTTCTTTAAGGATATTCTATCCTAAGTAATCTTCATAAGGATCTGTTATCCTAAAATCTTTTACTTAAGATTATTCAAAACTATCTACAATGTTAAAGTTGTATCTAATAAATTTTTAGAAATAAACAACAGGCAAATTGTTAAAAAAATTTTATTAATTAAAATAAAACACATGGACTTATCCAAAATTCTTAACCCGGACTTCACCATGCAAAAGATGGACCATCCATCCGGGTTAAGTAAGTACTACTAACAGTTCATAAGTGCAGGAAAATTAAAAGACAGGGGCAACAAAGGCTTCATCCCCCCAAACAGAGGATCCCTCCACCTTTGTCACCCCCGCAGATTGTCTTAAGGATCATGGATCCTTTACCCTAGTTGCTACTGTTTATTACAGACCATGGTAATTGTTCATAAAAACATCTTAAAAGCAAAATAAAACGGGCTTGGGCCTTGTCTTCTGTATCCTTCATCGCCCGTTCATGCATTTGCTTCCACCTCCACCGTTGCCTCATTTCCTCCTTCAGCTTCTTCCTGACCCTTCACACCGCTCGTCCCTGCTTCACCTGCTTCAACCATCATACCTTCAGCCTCATCCTCGCCTCCACCCAAGTCGATCAAGGCTTGCTTCCATTCTTTGATTTCCCATGAAGATTTGTCAAAGGATGGATCATTGGCTTCAGTCACCAGTTTGAGCCTAGCCTCGATGACCGACTTGGCTGCCCAGACCTTTGCCTCTTCGGTAGCCCGGTTGATTTAGTCCTGCATTTGGACTGCCAGTGCGGCAGCATGCTCCTCTATCTGTCTCTTCTCTTTGGTCATCTTTAAGAGGGCCTTATCCTTAGCAGCAGCCATAGATCTCATCGCAGCAAGGGTCTCTTCATGCTCTGCAACAGTCTTCTCATAATGGCTTCGGGCAGAATTGATGGCCTATAAAAGAAAGCAGGATAAGCTTGGGAAGATACTTGGATAATAAAGATTAACAAGAATAAAGGATCCTTACAGTAGAAAGCATTTCCAGAATCTGCTTTTCGGCATCAAAGGGGTTCTCTGGGTCTGAACTCTTCTACCTCTTAGCTCCTGACTTGGCTCGGGTTGTGATCGGACGAGGCTCGGGCGTAGGGGTTGATTTCGGGGTCTCTTTCTTGGTAAACATGCAGTCGATATCCTTAAGGAAGAACTTGGAAGCAGACTTTCCTGATTTCGGAGCACCTGTAAACAGCAAATGACAGATAAGTTTTCAACTCTAACACTTTTTAATACTAATAATTATTACTCTTACTTGACATGATTGACTCTGAATTTGATCCTTGAAAAGCTTCAATAAACTTTGCTTGAAAGGTTCTGATTGCAGGATCCAGTGATAAGAACTTCTTCACTCTGTCTTCAACTCCAGGTAGATCAGCCAGCAAATCGAAATTTTCAACTACACAAGCAATAAAAATTATTAGCAGAAGAATAATGTATCCTACCTAGGTTACCTAAGGATCCAAGATCCTACCCTTTGGTATCCACTTTTTGGGAAGGTTAGTTTCACCCGGAATGGAATCCCTCTTACGAAGAAAAATTGGTTTTTCCAGAGGGTACCGTTAAGGGTGACTTTGAAAATAGGAATTTCTTGGTGGGGTTTCGATTTGAAGACGAAGCGTTTGGAACCATGGGTAACAATATTGTACAGGTATGTTAATTCTGCTAGGCCGAACTCGACTCCTTCTTCTTCGGTTACCCTCTCTATGGTATGAAGGGTTCTCCACAACACCGGCATGGTCTGTATGTAACTAATTCCCGTTAGGGTGAAGAACCTTTGGGTGAAATCGGGAAAAGGATACTTGTAAACTATCAAAAATGGTTGGGCCGGAAAGAAAACCCAGTTTTTCGAAATACTATAGCTACGGGTGGTAGGGTCAAATGGTCGGAAAACTGTATCGGATGGAAAATGTGATCGGATTTCATCGATTTCCGAATCTGTGAACTTACAGATCTCGGAACAGGGAGCTTGGAGGATGCCTTGTGGATAAAGATCATCGGGGTCAGTATGATTGAAAGAAGAAGACCAAGAGGGTACAGAAGTAGTCGACATGTTGAAGGAAAATAAACAAGAGAAAAGAAGGATACCTGAGAGACGCCTGGATCTGTTGTTATAAAAGAGTTATAATCATTGCATATATATGTGGTGTATAATTATGGTTTGTGGATATTAAACCGCCTGACACATGTCTAATCACCTTCTTTTTTGCAGGGATTTGAAATTCAAAATGACAGCTGTTTTACACAATCACCCGCCATTTAGGGGGCAATTGTTAGGGCATGATTTTTATGCTGAGGATCCTTAATCCTTATCTATCTTATGGATAGATTATCCTTGAGATGTATAACAGGTTATAAAGGATCAATGATCCTCGGTGTTATTTGTTTACTAATGATTGCGTTTAGTATGGTGATGTGCTAGACAGGTATAACAATTTTAGGACATGCTGACATCAATTATCCTCATGGAGTATTCTCTAGCTGGAGTATGGATACAGGATCCTTATTCAGTATAGCTAGTAATGGACAATTTCGTATGAAGACTGATGTTTGAATATCAACTATGGTTACTAGACCTGGTCCGCCACTTAATTCGTTACTGAACGGCTATTAGCACGTGGTCAAAGCACACGATGATGAAGAGTGGAAGACTAGCGAGATTATAGGAATAGTTGTTAGTTAGTTACTTATTATTTTTCTTTATATAACCGAGTTATGATCAACATTAGGCAGAGACACGCTCACATTTACACTCGTATTCTAGCTGCTAGCTCATCAGAAAACACACACATAGCTTTCATTGTATCTGTTGATCAATAACTCCAACCCTTGTAATCACCTTTTACTATTAATAAACTTGACGGTGATAGTTTTCACTGTCCGGGGGTTTTTTATGCCGGAGATTACTATAATCACGTACCATCCGACCAAAGATTACCTTGTTAATCCTTGACCGAATCAATTCGACCAAATATTACCTTGTTAGTTTTTGACCGAAGTAAAGATTATCGTAATTAGGGGTTTTTTCTCTCGTGATCAAATCCTTGTGTTAATCAAGATCTCAGTTTTACAATCATTAATATCGTATTAGCACTATACCTCACTTGACATATTTGGATACAATATCCTTAGCTAATTTTTATCCAAAACAGTTTTAATGAAGTATTTTAATTTATAATAGTGTGTATAACAAAAAAAGAAAAATCAATCAAGCCCCGGATCACCTGGACCACTACACCCTCTGGGGCTTGATCCAGGGTCATGTCATCGTCTACGTGTTGGGTTTGGATTGGATCACTTGGGGCTCAACCAAGCCCCATTACATTTAGCTTAAGAAATGGTAATTTTGATTATGACATATTAGTAAATAATTCAATATTAAAGAAGATTATATTAATGGTATAAGGGCAAATTTGTAAAAAAAAAAAAAAAAAAAAAAGTTAACAAATCAAAATTCCTAAATTAACTCTCCTCTCCTCTCTCAACTTTAAATTACAACCTAAAAAAATCCAGGTCCATTTATTTTCTTAATATAATCAAACATTTTACAGCGAATACAAGATTGAATATCCCTAGTGAATAATTTTAAAAGAAGTGTCTGAGATGTAATCATCGAATTTTAAGATACACATATGTAACAAAACAAAAAAAAATTATTTTCCACGACTAAACCAAATCATACCATTCAATTATATATAATCATTAAATTTCAAATTAAATTAAGTAAAGTACATATATGTAACAATAAAAAAAAGTTATACATCACCACTAAGCCAAATTATACCATCCACATGATATACATATATGTAATTCAGAGTGTTACAATATATACATGTAACACTGTATAGATTGAATTCCCGTAACTCACATGTGCAAGCTTTTTTAAAATCCAAATCGATGCAAAAGAACATATCGAACCAAACTAGGGCAGAAGAAAATTGTTGGCAAAAGAGTTACGGACATGAACAAGTTGAAAACTTGTTAAACGTAAATCAATGCACACACAAATTAAGTTAAAGTGGATGTATGTACTGTACTTGCCAAGAAATTTGTTGAATAATGATAACTCACAGTTCCCCTAACATACAAATCTAAACAAATGAAAAATTATGTGAAAATCTGACTCAGTCCTTGAACACATGATATTCCCAGTATAACGTATTATGTTTACGTGTGAAGCCGACTTGATGGGCTGTAGTAAGTTCCATTCAATTAGATTCATAGTATAATGTATTACGTTTTTGTGTTAATTCTTTTAGTATAATGTCGCTAAACAGAAAAATGTTCATCTGATATGCATTAATAACTATTAATTTAAAATGTTTTTGTATTAATGAATGTTGAATTTCTAGATTGAGATTTTTTATGGAACTGTTTCTTGCCTTCATTGCTATCATGAAAAAAGTGCCTCTTTAAATTTACAATATTTTTAAGGTCATAGTTTATGAATTGATTGGCTATGTTGCTGCCGTAAAATAAAGTTTTTGTTTCACCATTTTAAATTTATATTAATGATAGGTAAAGTTTACTAATTCAGGTTTTTCATGGAACTGTAGCTTGTCTTGCTATCTATTATATTATGACATGATGAAATTGGACCCTGTTTTTATCTCAACACTTTAAATTATACACATGCCTCGAGGTTTTTGATCAAAAAATAGGAAGGTTCATTTTATTTTTTTGAATGGCATGAAGGTTCATTTATTTCATGATCGACTCGCTTGGTGTTATAGAGTGTTCGATTAAGGCATTGTACTGGTATACTAATTTTTAATGTTACATTTGTGTATTGATATACTAATCTTATGACTACTTAATCTTGTTTAATCTATTTTATGGTATTATATGAAGTGTTTAAAAGTGATATTTGTGGATATAATTTATGCCTTGGGTGCTGTGTGATGGTCCACAGAGTTTATGCATATTGTTCAATTGAGCATGTATTTATGTAGTAATGCATTATTCCTTCAAACTATTGTTTATTGTTATCATAACAAAGCTTGTGTGTTACAAGACAATCAAGGCTGACAATGTTGATCGAAGCATCATGGACATGACAAACTTTTACAAAAGAGGTTGGTGAAACTATTTTGCCTTGAATGAGGTAATTTGTTTGTGTTCCGATTTTCTATTCATAGTTCTTTTGATTTATGCGAAAGTTAAATTAGGAAGTCATTCATTCATTAACAAGTATTTTTATTTTTTGTATTACAGAAAACTATTATTCTTGCTCTTTCAAACCCAACATCAAAATTCTAATATACGGCGAACCAGCCTATTACCTGGACTCCTGGAGTGAGTTATAATTCCTATCTTTCTACATACATTCCACAATGAAATATCATGATTACAAAATATTATGTTGGGAAGTTTTGTTATAGTATAAGATTTGCTAAGTTTTTACTTGAACCTAAATATAATTGGATTTACTAGCTGAACTTAAAATTTGGGTTCGGTTATTTCGGTTTAGTAAACCTAAAATTTGTTTTTTTTTACCGAAACATAAAACCAAATAATCAGTTTGTGTTTCAGTTATGTTATTTCGGTTTAGTTTTTTTTTTTTCTTTTGGATTCATGCACGCCACTATAGTATGTGTCATAAAAGTTATACTTCAAATATATATAAGTAAGTGATAAATGTAACTAAATTAATTGATACATAATAAACGAGTCGTGCTCGAGCTTCACTTTTAAAGTTCAAGTTGGTTTGAAAGCCTAAACAGGCCTTATTAAATATATAGTATGAGTAAAATAGATAGTGGGCTTTACATCAGCTTTAAATAGAACAGTTACATCAGGGGTAAAACTGGAATATTTTTATTAACAGACTGCAGATCGGTTCAATCTTTACTATTTTTTAAAATAACTTGTTTGTTTGTGCAGCTGTTACGAATTTTGGGGCTATATTGGTATATTAGAAAGTCTAATTGAGATAAGGCCTATAAGAAGAATTAATATGAGAACTTTAAGAAAAAATAAATACTAGATAAGAATAAAAAAATAAATGTTATTGTTGATTTGTTGCTTTAATTCCATGCATGAGTTATGGGATAATCTCCTTATTAGTGCATATATATATATATATATATTTGAAAGCTGAGTGTACTGACTACAGAGGGTATTATAATTGCAGTGATTACTGATATTGTTTATGTATTTTGGCTAGGTCAAAATTGAGCCAGTAGTAGTAGTATCTGAAGCCTAGCGTTTTGGACACGACAACGTTCATGGCATGGAAAAGGTAATTTTGACTTGATTTTAATATGAACTCAGTGCGACTATGGCTTCTTCACGGATGTTATATGCACTTGCAAAGGTTTTTTTATTCATTATCTCTTCATGTTATGCTGCAGATCAAATGCTAATCTGCTCAAATATGCACATACCTTTTCAAACCAAAGTTTATTTGTCAAATAACACAACCAGGAGGCTATTTTTTTTGGAAGGAATGGGGCAACAAAATAATAACATAAGTAATTTTTTGTCACTACCAAATAGCCTTTGTGGTCATTAACTATGTGCATACTATTTTGAAATTAGTAGCAATGACACAAAAATTATGTAAAGAGGTATATGGATTAAAAAGATATATTTCGGTGTTTGTAGTTATGCTATATTAATACAGTGAGTATTGTCATAAACATTTCATTTTTAAGTAAAAGGTATTGATTTGTTGTCGGTTGCCTTAGGGCATGGTGGTTGGAGAGGGATGCTTAATGGCGGTGTACTACCTATTGTAGCAGTCTGGATGGTGTGGTGACATAAAACGAAGGTCAACTCTGGCGTTGTAAATTGTTGCTGCCTCCGACGCATCGCGCGGGTTTTGACGAGTATATATTTATCTATATAATTTTTTATCCCCGTATAATGGAGGCTGTTTTACATTACTCGTTTTTAATATTTATATATTTTTTTGGGTTTAATTTTATTTATTGTAATGAAATTCATAATATACTTAAAGTTTAATGATAAAAATGTTTAACAAATATCTAAGATGTTATAACCCGGTTTAAAAGTTATCTGGGTTTGGTAAGACCCAAGACCCGCTTATTTTTTTACTATAAATTGTTTCTTAATTATAATTATAAATAATATTTAAAAAAAACATATAATAATTTTTAGTATATCCTATTTTATAGGATTTTCACATCAATAAATTGGTGAGAATAGTTTTTAATTTAATGAGATATTATAACCCGTTTAAGGAATATTTGGGTTTGGTAAGACCCATACCCGTGAATTCGGGTCAAATGCATAAGAAACCTCTATTTAAAAATCAAGCAAATCTGATGACTCCAAAAAAATGGGAAGCGACCATATCGCGACACGTATGATTTTTATGTTTTCGTTTATATATCATCATCATCATCATCATCGTACTCAGTATATCCCACCAATAGCAATGCTATGGTAGGGTCTGAGGAGGGTAAGATGTAGACAGCCTTACCTCTATCCCATAGGGATAGAGAGGCTGCTTCCGGTGAGACCCCCGGCTCGATAGTAGTTTTGAATCAAGCCTTGGACATAAGACACATAACACTCAATCCTCGGGACACCGGCTGATTGGTGCATGTGCCCTTGTCTTTCGGCTATCAACGCCACCACATGATGCCTGATTAACCTTCCGCCACTTTTAACGTTATTTTCACGTGATTAGTAAAATAACGTCAAAATTAGTGCAATTTTACTTTTGCCCACCCAAGGGTTCACACATATATACATTATATGTGCGCCCAAAATTAGTGCAATTTTACTTTTCGTTTATATATATATATTAAATTATAGTCTGTTAGGATTGAAAACTGGTCAGATAGATTCCGGTAATGGATCAGAACCGATTAGAGTCAAGACGGGCTACACGCATACAACGCCGCATAACGCGAACAACCAGCTAATAAAATAACACGTGTCAACATATTTCAACCAAACATAATCCGGAACATAACATCATTACTCTACTGTCAACCGCCTCCCCCTTTTACTCCTTTTCTTTTTTTTCACAACTCTTTGCCAATTGTTTCTCCAAACACATGAGCTGTCCTATTCACCCGGTTTACGTATCAAATTTCACATTTCTACTTATTAAAATAAAGAAAAAAATTACTAACTGGTTGAATATTATTAATAGTAATATACTTTTATTTTATATAGGTTTTATTAAAGAGCTTGTTACTTCTTAAATAGGATTTGGTGAAGTAATGTTTCCAGCGGTAAACCTTTTACTGAAAACAAAATATATACAAATCTACATTTAAAACGGAAATAGTGTTTCTACATTTAACGAGACATAAAGGTCATATGTACGTCAAATAAAGTAGCATTTATCACTGAATTTTGTAAAAAATATATAGTGTCAATTCAAATATGAAACACATATTTGTTATTTCTTATAATTGTTATTTCTATTGTTTGTCACATTTTATTGGATTGGAGCTAATGGCTAAGATTGTACATGAAATTGGATTTGAACTTGTTTATGGAAAGATGAGTTAAAGTATGATGGGCTGGATGGAATCTTATGAAGGTCAAGGCCCAGGCTCATGCGTTTGTTGTTGTTATGAATAACATAAAATTCATGTTAAACGTATGGATTTTTAATTCGACATATTCTCCTGAATTTAGATCTCGATTCTTCTTTGTTTATGATTAAGGTTTGATCGTTTCTTTGGATTCTTGATCAATTATATCCGTTCATCTCAATGGTGATTGATAATTATTTTGTTTATTAGTCTTTCTATAGAACGATTATTGATTGTATCTTTAGTTTTGTATTGTGATAAAGTTTGATTAATAATAGTCGAAGCATGATTTCTGACAAATTTCATATCCTTTAATTCAAGAATATTAATAAACAATTGGTAGTTAAAGAATTACATTTGAATCAAATACAAACAATTTAACCTAACAATCGTGTGAAGCATAAAAAAAATAGAAATTTGCTCAGTGGGCAAATCCGTATATAGGGGAGTTAGGTAAAATCCGTATATGATTGATGAAATGAAGCTTGCCAATCAGATTTGATTGATAAATTGAAGCTTGCAAAAATTTAACAATCAATTCTTGGCTACAGAGCCCTTGTGAATAGACCAGTCATCAACTTGAGTTATAGAATTTGTGTCGTGCATTTTGCGAATTGATTTTATTTGAGATCAATGGTTGAATAGATCAAATAGATTTCCAATAGTTGTTCGATTTCACTTTTCCTCCTTTCTTGATTCCAACATTTGAAGCATATAATTATATAGATGTAAATAATTACTCTAGTTATCTATGATAAATAATTACTTTAGTTATCTATGATACTACTCTTAATTAGACAACATATTTATAGAAATTCAATGTGATTTTAAAGACATAGACGAAGAAAACAGGATAACTACTTTACTAAAATAATTATATATTATGCTAATTACTTTGTTTACACTATATAATTACTCTACACATAAAATAATATAACTAAAGCAATTATTATTATTATTATTATTATTATTATTATTATTATTATTATTATTCATAGCATTATTATTTTATGACTAGAGTATATCACTACCTAGATGACTAGAGTAAAATTACGATAGCTACTCTAGTTATATAAAATTACTAGGTTGAGACCCGTGTATTACACGAACAATTAATGAAAATTTTAATATTTAAATATTAAGCAAAATACAATCAATAACACAATTGTCATATATTGTTAATACAATTGCAAATTACATTAAAATTATAGGAATTACAAAAAAAAAACATTACCCACGTATTTTATAAATAAGAAAAAATGTCCTCGTACATAACATTTGTTGTTGTATTAATTAGGTTACATTGTTTATCAAGAATCAGAATCTTTAGTCCTAGGTTAATTGCCCATGTGATACAACGAGTTGTATAAATGACACAATGAGAAATAAATAAAGATAAAGATGTTTAATAAATGACAAAATATGAAATATAAAAAATATGTATGTTCAACAAATTAGATATACACGGTTTGTATAATGAACCATGAAATTTGAGGGGCCATATGCACAAGATAAGCGAAATCGGTAAGTCATACAATTTTTAAAGGTAAACCTGTAACTAAAATCTGCACAAACAAAATATAAATATAAACAATCTGCTTAAAAACAAAATCTGCAAATACATATTTTCTTCAGAAACATAACCTGCTAGAAACTTGGAGAAACTGTGCATTATCTACAACCTGGATATACATTTGCTAAATCACTTGCTGTATAAACACGCGCACGCCTCAACACGTAGGGTATAAAAACGTTAAATTAATGACAAGTTATAACACATCTATTATAAAAATCATAATATCTTCATATGAAATAGTCAATCCATTCCAACATATTTTATAGAAAAATATGTTTAAAATGATACTGACCAGTATCAGCCCATTCTAATAGTCAATTTATTCCAACATTACTAAATTCTAATACTAATAATGAAATAAATGGCCAAGCATAACCCGATCATATGAAAATACATGTTGATATTATTTAAAATTCGACATGATTATATAACTAATATATATATATATATATCAGTTTCGACCCTTTTTATATTTAAACTTCACCAAAAGATAAACATCAAATTATTATAAAGCACATCATATTTGGTTGTCACTTATGTGTGTGAAAAGTGTACAAACTATGATAATAATGTAAGCACGAAATACATCTGTTTTAAATTATAATCATATTTATTACATCTGATTGTTCTATGCACCAACATTTTTATGACTGTAAACTTGTATAAATTAGTTTCAACTGCAAGCTAAAATAAGATGAAAGAAGATTATGAATTGAGAAAAGTGCAACCGTACTTGTGAAATTATTTTCACTTGACAAATGAGCTGTAAGACATTGATATAAAATGTTGAAGGTTAACCCGACTCACCCCATACGAAAATGACCATGTTGACTTATCACTCGCCACGCCAATTTGCCACCTCTAGAATAGGGGATCGTTTTTTTTAGTCACCTGAACACCTGCAATGCTGGTTTAAATATATATAAGAGAAAAAAAGCATTGCTCAAAATACTACTTCCCTTAAATACTCAAACATTATGATTTGGCAAAAGATATAGAGAGAAAGATTATGAAAGCATAAATAAAAGAAAGTAAAGATCAATACCAGGGTAATCATAACGAATAAATTTGTCTATCCTCCTGAACCGTGAAAATGCCTATTGTTACCAAAAATTGGTCCGATTTGCCCACAAAATATATGGGTTTTCCTTGTTGCATGAGCCATCACCAAAAAGAAAAACATAAATAACAGAGGTAGAACTCAATAAAAAATGGTTCCAGCAAATAAGCCATTGTGTTTGATGTTGTTGTTGCAAGCGCAGCCGAGAATAGTTAAACAATTGGAAAGACAAATCAATTTTGAATATCATATTAAATAATATTAAACAAAAGATCAAACGGATTTTAAAAAAATATATAAATATTATCTATTAAATTGTGTTCCAGATCTTCTCTCCAGCACTTCATCGGGAATTCAAATCAGCGCTATTCAAAATCAACAAATATTTCAACAACTTGAAATTTAATTCAAAAACTGAAGCAATTTCAAACTTTGGTAGATTAATAAGTAGTAACATACGAATCAAAATGGAATAACTAATATTAAATCAAAATCGAAGAATTAGGAAACATAAAATTGCATATTAATAACTTACAAATCGAAAAGAGAAAATCACTCACCGATTATGTGCTCATGGATTACAATGAATAGAATATAGGGTTCCGATAGTGTGAGTTATGATGAAAAAACCGTTGTGAAAAGAACGAAAAATAAGAAACCGGAGTAGAGATTAACAATAATTGTGAAAATGGTGGGCTGAGGATGATTTTTCTATTATAAATCATCCATGGATATTAATAAACCCTAAATAAGTTATAGCCGGGGAAATAATAATTCAGATGATTGAGAATAGGTTACCTGTCATATTATGGATTCCTTTATTAGAGAGTGTTCCATTAATAGTTTTCTGTTCCATCATCATACCATCCTCTAGATATCGATTAGACCAGGTACTAATAATTAGAACAGTAACTAAAATTAATAATAAATACACAAATATATTATCCATCATCATATCATTACCTGGTCTAATGAAATCAGAAAGACGGAAATTGATAAGCTTCATATCAAAATCGTCACTATTGAACACGAAAGAAGACCAGGTGTTAACGATCTATGATCGATACATGTTGAGTTTAAAAGATTTATTCGAACTCAATTACACATGACAGAAAACTAATTATACAAATAAATGTTACATGATATGTAAACAACACATAATAATAATAATAATAATAATAATAATAATAATAATCAATCGAAAACAATTAACCTATCACCGTTATCACAACAAATCAGATAATTAATACACAAATCTCAAATTAAACATATTAAACCTAAACCTTCAATCAATCTTGTCATACCCCGACCAAAGGCGGAACATGCCGGGGTGCAACCGATTGCCCAAAACACAAGACACTGTTAAAGTGACAATATTTAATCAACTCATTTATTTCACAAATCAATAAGTAACACATCTTGGTCATACAAACAAGTTGAACACAAGTAAGCAAATATATTGTTCGTTTTACTAATATCCTAATAGTCTTGGTAACGTTTTCCGTCAAGTCCTCAAGTCGATAAAAGTCAAACCTGTAACAATGCATAAATGTAAGGCCCCGTTCCCGGTAGCCCTACTTTAGCGTCGGATTTACTCATAAACACAGTTCTACAAATCAGAGGTTATTAAAACTTTCACGAAATATAAAACTTTAACCGTTTATTACAAAACATTTAACCTTTCCTTTAGAACCATAACATAAAACATTATATTTAAAACATCATTTCTGCTATCTTCAGATGCCATCCGTTCAATCCATGCCATGTGCCAACCTCATGCTAGCTTTGTAATCATATTCACCTGCGTGCATACTAAAAGTCAGCTACGCTGAGTGAGTTCTAGTTAATCAGGCGACATACAATACATACACATATCTTACATACATACATATCTTAACTTTGTATAAATATCCATAAGAGGAACGTCAAATAATATCTTATTAAACGAACTATTACTATTGCCCTGGCTATATATTCTCCATAGATGGAACACTCTATACATATATTATCCATAGAAGGAAAATCCTATATACTTTCATAGAAGGAACACTATGCTTTCCATTAAAGGAACATTGGGCTTTCCATTAAAGGAACACTAAGCTTTCCATTAAAGGAACACTATGCTTTCTATCAAAGGAACACTAGGCTTTCCATTAAAGGAACACTAGGCTTTCCATTAAAGGAACAATATGCTTTCCATCAAAGGAACACTAGGATTTCCATCAAAGGAACACTATGCTTTCCATTAAAGGAACACTCTATATATTATCCGTAGAGGGAACTCTATATATATAAGTTATCATTTAATATCCATATAAGGAGACGATCATCACTATTCTTGGCAATACGTGCAATATCCGAAGATTGTTCACGTATCGACAAGCAATCATCCTTGCGTTACATACAATATTCATATCTTTATTATTAACCTGACAGTACGCGCAATATCCGAAGATCGTTCGCGTACCAACAAACATTCATTCATATCTATCACATATCATATATATAGCATACACTTACCACTTAAGGTAAGTGTATTAACAAATCACATCGAGTATGCTCACAGCCCCGAAAAACATAACAAGGAAATGGGGCTAGAAACTCACCTGAACTCGGTTACTTCTTCCGTTAATGGTTACTTCTTTCTTTGGCTGTGCACAGCTAACTTTATAACAATTACACGTATAAATTAACTATCGCTACCCATATCGTCTTTCTAGTTCAATTATTACCCCCAACGAATGGGGGTCCGGGGGCAGCGCCCCTGGCAGCGAGGTTCTAGGGGAGGCCGCCCCTAGCGAGGTCCAAGGGGCAGAGCCCCTGGCTGGGGTTAATTTATTTTCTAATTCGCTAACCCATTCTATTAGGATTTTATTTTCATTAACTGTCTTAACACATTTTCTATTAGGATTTTAATTTATTTTCTAATTCGCTAACCCATTCTTCATAACGAATTAAGTCTGATTCGTTATCCGATTCGTTACCTTAAATGTAAGCGAACATACATGTTAGGCGAACTTAACTTAAGCGAACCTAAGTTAAGTGAACTTAACATTCAGCGAACTTAACGTTCAGCAAACTTGGATTCTGGCGAACTTATCAGTAGCGAACTTGTATGTAGCGAAGTTAACCACAGGCGAAGTTGCTGCAGCGAACTTGATCATCAACGAACTTATAAACGAACTTATAGCAGCGAACTTGCTTAGCGAAGTTAGTTAGTGGGCGAACTTATATAGCCAAGGAAGTTATTCAGCACGCGAACTTGTACAGCCAGCGAAGTTATTCAGCAAGCTTGCTGTAGCGAGCTGCTGCTGCCACGGTTCGTTTCATCAATCCAAAACATGCGTTTTGCGACCCTTGTTCGCTTACTATGGTTTGTCCTTAGCCCCAACCATTCCCTAGACCGATTGCGGCCCAAACTTGGCCCGAATGAATCATAAGGTTTGATCTTTCAAGCTAAAATGTTCCAACTAAGTTCAAGGGTGCATTAAATCGAGCCGTTTCCATTTTCGGGTTCATTACTCTCATGTTTATTATCAAGTTTACAACTTTATGCTTCGTTTATACCCGATCTATTCTAGACTCAAGTTTCAAGGCTAAACGTTTCTAAAAACGTAAACTTTAAGATCAAAACATACCTTTTCATGTTTGTTTAGCTTAGTCATGGACTTTAGATCTTGTATTTATCTTGTGTATTGAAGGATCTATCAAGAATCACGTTCGCTTGGCCTTGGATCTTGCCTCTCTCTCTCGCGGCCGTATGTAGGGTGGTGTGTGTGTGTTTGGAGTGTGTAGAGATTAGGATGGAAATAAAATGAGGATTTAGGGTTTTAGGGTGGTTTAAGAGGATGTTTATATCCCTTAAAGCCCATGGACCTAAGGCCCATTACCCTTTAATCCATCTTGATTAACCCAAGCCCATGATCCTTTCTATATTTAGTAATAACTAACTATTAACACTCGTTTATAATTTCATGGACTTTCTTTTATTTTATTCTTTTATTATTTCTCTATTAATACGAGTAACTATAATGCCATAAATGAATTACATATTTAAATATTATTCTTTGAAAATCTGGGGTGTTACAATAAAATAATATTTTGTCAACACGTATGTTGGTGAGCAATTTCATAGTTTGAGTATATATAATAGGAGCGAAATCTACAAATTTATATGACACTATAAATAAAAGCATCAATTGTGGTATATAAAAACATATGTAATGAGGATCCTTTCTATTCGGTCACAACCGACATACTCGGATAATGAGGCCCTATTCTACTAGCACAAGGCTAAGTAGTTAGGGGAGCGTATGATCATACTTAATGAGGCTCAACAACAACATAAAAATAAACACTCGCGCACGTACATCATATGAGACATATAACACACAATAGAGCAAGTATTCTAGCATCATACACCCTAAAGTTTGTGGTTTGAGAAGTGAGTATAATAAATCATTTTTGTTTGAATAAGTATGCATGTTACCCCCAAAACATAAAAGGGAAAACGGGGGATGAAATGTACCCACCTCGATTGACGAATCGAGAAATAACAAATGATCGAAATGTAGAAAGCTTGCGAACGAAACGAATGAATCCAACTTGAAAGCTAAATGAGAACGAATAAATAAAATATATTAATGAACTTGAACTTTAGTTGAAACTTCATTTGAAACATTGAACGAGAAGGTTCGGTTGTTAATCCGGTTACCGGTAAATTTGTTAACGATTAGGGACTCATACTTAATTGATAATTTAAAATAAAATAATATTATATGATTGAGCTTTTAAATAGCTAAACCAATATTAAATAGAAACAAGTCGGGTTTTAAATCAAGAGCTAGGTTGTATAAAAATGAACTGATAAATAAGTTTATAATAACATTATTAATGTTAAAGATAGAAATGATATTATAATTAAATAAAATGAAACTGAAGTCAAATCAATAATGGGTTGAACCAACGTTAATTCGACTTATTAATTATAAATACGTATAAACTTTAACAATGTTAAGGTTAATAATAATAACATTATTATAATTATATAGCTTGATTATTTTATAGATTGTAATAATAATCTTAATAGTAATAGAGATTTTAATAATAATAATTTTAATAACTTTAAAAAATATGTCTTTTATATGTATATATATATATGTATGTATATATCTAATGATAATATTAATGGTAATGATAGTAATATATAATAGTAATAATACGAATAAAATCTAAAATAATAATATATCATATATATATATATATATATATTTATATATATAAATCCAAGACCGATTCTAAAGATGTTAGTAACCCGGGTGTTCATCTTTTCCCCAAATCAAAACAACACCATATCCACTCCACCCGTTTCAAGAATATAACTAAAAATATAACCGGTTATTAACAATTTAAAACCGACAACCGATATATGAAAACTAATAACACCAAAACCTAAATTATATACCTTTTTTTTATGTTCACGAGTCGTGGCTCGATACCGGGAGTGAACCGAGCCGAATCCACCGGAGATGAGAGAGAGACGGAGAGAGAGAGCCGAAGAAGGAGAGAGACGAAGAGAGAAAGAGAGAGTCGAAGAGGGAGAGGGTTGGAGAGAGCTAGAGAGAGAGTGAAACAGAGAGAGAGAGAGAGAGAGAGAGAGCCGGAGAGAGTACAGCGGTGAGGCCACGGCGGCCGGAATTCCGGTCGCCGGAAAAACGAAAACCGAGGGAAAGGGAGGAAGGGGCTGCCGGAAACGCAAGGGAGGGAAGGAGAGGGTGCCGGAGGAGGAGAGTGGTGCGTCGGGCTTGCCGGAGCCGATTCCGGTCACCGGAAAAGGCGCCGGAAGACGGGAGTAAGAGAGGCGGCTGTGTATGTTTGTGTTAGTGTTAGGTTTAGGTTTAGATTTATATATATGATGCAAATTTTCAAAACAAGCCCTCCAAGTTTCAATCGTTGTTTAACACAAGTTTAAAGGTTTCCAAAGTTTATAACGAGTTTACGAAAATCCGTTTGAACCTCTTATGTTTTTCTTAACAACACTATGCTATGACAAAAATCGGTTTATTAATGATCGAGATCCATAATAATATTATGTAATCATTAAATAAGGCTCAAAAGAAAAATGTTGTGTCGGTTTTACAAAATAAAAGTTCACAAAACTAATACAACTAGAGACTCAAATTTGACGGTTGTCACAGTATCCCCAACTTTTTGGAAATTTCGTCTCGAAATTAAAATAAACTCAAAGAAGGGTAATTACAAACGAAAGTTGTCTTTAGTAACATAACTGCAAGAAAAAAAAATTGATAAAAGAATAACGTCAAATCCTTGAATGACTCGAAAAACGCTACAAATGAGGAACATAATAAAGGCACTTATATATAGGATGTACCAGCGGCGTATCCACCATGCCCTTATCATGACTTCGCATTTTTATCGTTTTTCTGCCATCATCCTCGGGTCTGAGTTATCGCACACATGTGGACTTACTATGGCTTCCATACGAGGATTTCAATAATTAAGTGTGCACCCATAATTATTTAGATCATCGTATGGTCCACATGGTTCGTCCATTATGTGGTTTAAGAGGCATATTTATATTGAATTATTTAAAATGGATGTGTAAATAAATTTGTTGAATTTTACCAATATTGATAAAACAGTACTAGCGATTGAGAATTTCATGTTTGACTTTTTAATAAGTAGGAAAATGGGATACTTAAAGGAAACGTTTAAAATCTTAAAGTAAAATCAAGGTGAAAATAACTATTTTTGTTTAAATAAGTAAGGACAATCGAATAAGTAAATAAAAAAATCCAGGGTAGACAATTACGCGACATGGATTGAAGTCAAGTGTCCTCAGCATGAAGGAATAAGTAATTCATTAAGATCCATGGTTTAAAGTCGCGTCACTAAATTAGTATAAGATCTGATGAGTGAAATTTTAATAATGAGAACTCTGATAGAAGGAAATGCGAAATCTAATAAATGAAACGAGAATCCAAAGAGTGAAAATGAGAAATCCGATAGGTGTAAATGAGAAACCCAAAAAGTCAGTACGTGAGGTCGGGGTAAACAACGATACAATTTCATAATAATGTCGTATAATGAGTTTCATACGTGTACAAACTTGAGGTTATAAGTAATTGAGAATACAATTGCGTGAAATCACGAGAATGAGGTGAGTTTATTTGGGGTGACGCATACGTGTATCAATAAAGATAAAAAGTATTTGATTGACAACCAAAATAATCGATGAAATGTGATAAAACGTGAGTACGGCCACTATTGTAAAACTGTTTATATAATTGTCATTAAAATAATGGTTTCTAATAGCGCCAAAACTTGCGGTCAACCACACATAGGCCACTTAATAGATTAGATGAAATGATGTAGAATAATACACAAAATCGTGTTTACATAAATGCTCAAATATAAATAACATAGTCACGAAAATATCGTTTAAAAGATAAACGAAATTTTTAGCGAAATTGATGATTAGAAAATATTCCACAAATTGTTATTAAATAACTTGAATTCTGTCAAAATCAAAACACCAAAATGAAATCTCATGTGCATGATATTTTCATTGAAACATTTCATCAAATGAAAAGAAATCGTAAAAATAAGTGAGATTCGAATAAACGACAAAATATGTAAGTCGCGTTTCATACATAATGAAATTGAAAAATGAAGTCTTTAAGTAAGGCCGTTCATATAAAATGAATATAGTAATAATATAGCTTCGCAGTAACGCGTAGCTAAAGAAAGTTTTGCTCATTATCGAAAGTAAATCTTGTAAGCCAATTTGTTAAGGAAATGTATATACACAGAGCGGTGGTAATGAATTTTTTTTATAAAATAATGCTTGTGATAATAAGAAGTAGTAGTTTGTGTAAATCGTTATTGAACAAAAATTTGTGTAGCAATATAAAACATTTATAAGCGCGTCCCAAAAAGATTTATGAAGTCATGATCATTGCGTTTATGCAAAATTAAGAAAGTTGTAATTTGTTATTGAATAAAATTTGCATTCAACATTCAAAATAGAACCTCGTATTTATAAAGTCTTTATGAGATTTGTCACCATAGGTGACAATATTTATGATCCTTGAAATCACCCATATAATCGTTTAATAATATTTGAAAGAAAATCCTCATAATCAAATTTTGTTGTCATGACAATACCATATATACATATATATTTTAAAAATGCTTCATAAAATACGAGCATGACATGTAAACCATTATTATTATTATTATTATTATTATTATTATTATTATTATTATTATTATTATTATTATTGAGTTTATAATTTAAAAGTGATTATTTGAACACATGAGGTTGTTATAGATACGTTAGTTGTATATATATATACATAAAAAAAATTTTTTGGGAAAAATGAAGTTTGCATGCGTAGGGAGGAGTTTCAGGCGTACGGTGAATGGTTTGGAAATGTAGTAGTAAGTGGGATTGTTTAGGTCGGCTTGGGTAGTTGAGTTTTCTTGAGTTGAATCAATGGGGTTAGTTGAGTCTAGGTCTTTTGAGTGGGTTAGGCTTGGATGATTTGTGTGAGTAGTGGTTGGGCTAATAGGTGAGGTTTGGATAATTTTGATCTTGGTTAGTTTTGGTTGAGATTTGGTTTATACATGTATTTTGTAAGGAGTGTTTGGGTTGCTATTTTGATATCAACCTCTATGGTTGGATGTGAACGATGTGGCGATATGGTTTGTGACTCGACATGGTATGGGTCGAAGGGTTTTGAGTCTTAGTTGGGTAAATTTTGGTTTGCATATGTTCAAAGCATTCGTGAGTGTGTTTGTCGGTGTCTTTGAAGTATTAGGATAATGAGTTTGATAGGTTTTCGTGGTGTGGGAGTGTCGGTATTTAAGGCTTTTTGTTTGGTTAGTGTTGTACATCTTGAATTTTGCATGGGGCTTAAGTTTGTGAGAGTATACTTTGGATGTTTAGGTTTCGTTCATATTGAGGAAAGACTTGAGTACGCGGGAAAGCTTTCGTAGTAGAAGGAAGGTTTGATTTGAGGCGGTAGTTTGAGATGATGGGATACGGGTGTTTGGGAACTTGGGGTTGCGTATAGGGAGATTTTTTTATTGACTAATAATAGGTATTAAATTGAAAATATCATAATTTATAAATAATGTTTGAAGCATCCATGAAAATTTTGATAATAAAAATTACAAGTTAATATATATATATATATATATATATATATATATATATATATATATGAATATATATTATATAAATAGAATTTTTAAGATCCGAGCGTGTGAATCACACAAAAAAAATTTTATAAAGATTAAAATAAATTTATTTTTATTTTTTGCTTATGAGGGAATTTAAAATACGTAAGTTGAATGTTAAAATTTGTTATGAGGTCTCAATATTAAATGATGAATGTCGTTTTTGAGAATACAAAGTTGCGTAACGATTTTTTTTATTTTTTTATTTTTTTTACCAAGTTCGTTACTTAATATCATATGACGAAAATATCATGGTAAGTTAAAATGACCGGCATTGTAAATCGAGATATCACGAGCAAACGATTTTGTCTTTAAAGTAAAATTTCTATGAAGTTTTGCATGAGGGTTTCAAGAAGATTACAAGCTATAAGTTTTGCATGAGTTTAGCATGAAAAATCATGGCAAAACTATCATAAGAATTTTAGAACGCGGAAAATCGCATGATGTAAATTTTTATTTGCGAAAATTTATAATGAACCAAAGATTGCATGGTGAAAGTTGTTATGAAAATAAATTTGGGTAGCGAAATTTTTAAAAAAAATTTTTTTACCACGTGTGTTATATAGTGTGGTATAATTGAAAAGTGAGAGGTTTATATAATTAAAATTTTGAAGTGATCGTCCAAAATAAACGAAATGGTTATAGAAATAAAATTTTATAAATTTTTTTTTGTCCAAGGACTTTAAAGACAATATAAAGTTTATACAATAGGAAATTTATTTGAAAAGTTGAGGTGAAATTTATCATAAAACCTTCTTAATATGATTATATATATATATAACTTATATCGAAGAGATCATAATGAATGAAATTTGTAATAAAATCATCCTGAAATCAAAATGAGAAAAATGGTGTAAAACTTTACCATATCAAATCGAGATATAGAATAACTAGGTTAGGTACCCGTGTGATACACGGGTTGGATAAATTATATTATAAAAAAGTCAGAGAATGTAAAGATGCACTTAAAACATCTAATAAATTGCAATGAAGACAAATAGAATTACATGACCAAACTCTCTAAAAATCTCTTTATATACAATGTTCGCAGTCTTTTTTTAAACTTGATAATCTTCATAAAAAATGAGTACTTTGAGTCCTCTTGTTTTAACTCTAGATAGCGCAACATATAACTGCCCATGGAGGAAAACTGGTTGTCTAAGAAATAAACCAACCCTAGAAAGTGATTGGCTTTGGCTTTTATTGTTTGTCATTGCAAAACAAACAGCAATCGGAAACTTCCTCCTTTGAAATCTGAACGGAATTTTTTTATATGTCGGTATAAGATTTGTTCTTGAAATATAAGTGCGGTCACTAATATTGGTTCCAGATATGACAATTTCAATAACACGATTATAAAGTCTTTTTACCTGTAGTCTTGTTCCATTACATAGACCATTTTTTTGGTAAACATTTCTAAGTAGCATGATCGGTACTCCAACTTTTAGTACTAACTTGTGATTTGACATTCCAGAAATTTTTAATCCATTTAAAACATCAGGAGAGTACATATTTTCTTGAAGCGTGTCACGAACATTTTCATCTGGACATATACTATCAGAGCTAAGGTATTCTTTCTCTTCTCCTGGAAACATGAACAACAAACGATCGTTAACTTCCTCAACGACCTCATTTGTTGGTGAATAAGGCTCATTCACTAAAGGAATATGGATTTTCATAGTCTCTGAGGATACAAAGATATACAAAGTTAATTAATTGTGAAATAGGATCACTGGTATCTATAATAAGAAGATCATCAGGAATATCAAAAGTCGCGTCATCATCATTTTGACTACCAAGTTTTTCCTCTCCTAGATCCAAAAGCCAATTAGCGAACTATTTTGTTTCTTGTATTTTAGATTTATCACTTCCAAAGGTTAACCTCATGTTTTTTTGTTAGTTTAAGTAGTTTGAAAATACCCGAAAAATATGATGAACACAAAGATGCATTAACAATGTCTTACCTCGTGCCACCTTGAACAATAGGAAGAGTTTGTCTAAAATCACCACAAAAAACGACAACTTTTCCACCAAATAGCCTTCACAATTCATGTTACCATTTTGCCGTAACATATCTCAAGGTTTTGTCCAAATCTTCAAACGCATGTTTATGAGCATAGGTGCCTCGTCCCATATAAATAAATTTGTTTTCTTTAATAAATGAGCAGCATCAGTGTTTTTTTAATGCCATAAGATGAAACCTCAGTAAGATTTATAGAAATTCCAAACCTTGAATGTGTTGTTCTTTGTCACACCCCCTTCCAGGGCCTAGGAGTGCGACACTTAAGTTTGGTATCGTGTTTGTAAATAATTCAGAGTTGCGTTAATTTGCGGAAGACTTATAAAACTTTAAGGATCGAAAATGTAATTTATATATAATCAAAAGACGGGAATTATAACATACCCGTTTAAGTTGTTAACAAAAGATTACTTGTTTATGTTTACAAAACCACCATATTTAATTTATACAAAAGAAATCCTAGCCATCGGATATTAGTACTTCGCCATTTCCAATCTCTAACTTTGTTCACCTGCAAAATGTAATAAAATACGTCAGCAACGAATGCTGGTGAACACGCTGACGCAAAAATATTTCTTTTACTTTATTACCCCTCGAGACTACGCCTGCCTCGGCCCAACGTGGCTTAGGAATAACAAAGTCAAATAACACATTATAAATATGAGCCTCTACGCTAGGTAACCTTAGCAAACACCGCAGCGTTCGACTTAGTTAAGTACCTGTAAATATACACATAAGGTCGTACTCCCTGCAGGAGAGCGTCCTACGACCAAGGGTGGTGCGATCATGCCCATACATCGCATAGTACCACCTATGTAAGGATCCAGGCATACGTATACCACAGCATGAGGGCTAGGTTTATACCATTTATTTATAACGGTTTTAGGAACACATAGTTCCTTGTAAACAATTTCAAATAACATGTTTGACTCATTTTAAAGTAAGTAAAAGTTTGGGGGCGTATTCACCTTCTCGCTTTAGGATCGGCTTCACTCACTGTACAATGGTCTTTCCCTTTATATCTCGCACCTATAGTACGAGTATAGCCTTCTGTTTTGGATCAGCTTCAATACACTGTCCGAGGGTCTTTCCCTCTTCTTTGTTATCTCGCACCTATAGTACGAGTATAACTTTTGTTAGTCGGATACAAGATCCGGCTTAAGACCTTTAGTCTTATATCTCAATCCTCGATTGAACCTTTAGTTCAATTCTTATTTACTTGAAAACCTTTAGTTTAAAAGTAAGTTATAAAACTTTAGTTTATATAGAAACCCGACGTTTCTTCTTCTCCAAGAAACGTAATCTTTTTCTTTTATTATTTAAGAATACTCTTTATTCAATAAATAATATTTCATAACAAAGAATATTTACATATATATATACTTACACATATATATATATATGTTATCACAATATTCAGTATTTATCCTTTCATTCATTTCTTTGTTATGTTTTCTTTTCTTTTCTTTTATCGAGGTATTGAGTATATCCTCGACTTAAGGCTTAAGCCTTGAATATAATCTTAAATTATATTGAATTCATTATTACGCCTAACCTTAATGTCGTATAGAAACCCTAGACAAATGAGCAGCACTCCGACGCTGCTTTACTTCTCTCGATCAACTTTGATATGCCAACTTCAACACTCGTCGGCACGTCTTTCGGGACTCTTTGCCATAACAACACCTTCTTGATGAATGAGGGTGGAGGGTGGCTCAACTTTTGAGGAAACGTCATTACACAACATGAGATCGGACACGCTTATCGAGGTATAGCACGTTTATCGAGGTAGGGTTAGAGAGAGAGAGAGTAGTGAGAGGTTAGAGAGCTGATTTTAGGATGCATTGAATGAGATCCCATGGCCGCTATTTATAGACATTTTCTGGACCCCCATCGCGCTATGCGATAGGTCCCTGGGCAGGCCTATCGCGTATCCCGATATTGGCCTGATGACGCAGAGGTGTAGACCTGCCACGTGTTGACACGTGGCAGTCACCGCTCCACGTGGCGACACGTGGCAGTACATAGTGCCACCGTGTGCCACGTGGCACACGTGTCAGACTCCCCATCGCGATACGCGATGGGAGTCTCTTCTGACTCATCGCGTAGCGCGATGGGTCAGGAAAATTAGAATTTTCATTTTAAATCCTCAACTTTGGAATTTGGCAATTTTAGTCCCTAGACTTTGGAAAGTTGATACTTTGGACTCGAAATTTTCACGTTGTTACATCCTCCACACCTTGAAACAAATCTCGTCCTCGAGATTTCTTTACTCGAACAAGTGGGGGTATTTCTTTCTCATTTCCGATTCGAGTTCGCAAGTATATTCGGGCCCTCTACGCGAGTCCCATTTTACTTTCACAATTTTCAACGTTCTTTTCTTTAACTTCTTTATTTTCGAATCTTCAATTTGAATTGGACGTTCTATGAATTTTAAGTTTTCATTTATTTCAACGTCTTTTAACGGCATAGCCAAAGATTCATCGGTCAAACACTTACTCAGATTCGAAACATGGAATACATCATGTATCCCTTGCATTTCCTCAGGCAGTCGCAATCGGTATGCAACAGTGTCGATTCGTTCGAGTACCTCAAAAGGTCCAACGAATCGAGGACTCAATTTTCCTTTCTTTCCGAAGCGAACAACGCCCTTCCAAGGCGAGACTTTTAATAACACTTTGTCACCGACAGTGAACTCTAACGGCTTACGACGGACATCGGCGTAACTCTTTTGGCGATCACGTGCCATCTTAAGTCGTTATCGGATTTGAATGACTTTGTCGGTTGTTTCTTGGACTATCTCGGGTCAAGACAATTGATTATTTCCGGTTTCAGACCAACACACGGGCGTTCTATATTTTCTTCCATACAACGCCTCGAACGGTGCGGTTTGAATACTTGCGTGATAACTATTATTATATGAGAATTCCATTAGGGATAAGTGGTCATCCTAACTTCCACCTATATCGATCACACAAGCGCGGAGCATATCTTCCAATGTTTGAATTGTTCTTTCGCTTTGCCCATCGGTTTGTGGATGATAAGCAGTGCTAAGGTTCAACTTTGTACCGAGAGCTTGTAGGAAGCTTTTCCAAAAGTTAGACGTAAAATGTCTGTCTCGATTAGAATCATAGACAGCGGTACTCCATGCAAGGCAATAATGTTGTTTACATAAATACGCGCAAGTATATCCATAGAGTACGACTCATTGATGGGTATGAAGTGTGCAGATTTGGTCAAACGATCTACAATTACCCATATTGCATTGTGTTGTCGAGTCGTCTTCGGGAGTTTTGTAATAAAGTCCATAGTAATTAACTCCCACTTCCATACGGGAAGTTCGGGTTGCTGTAGCAATCCCGAAGGCCTTTGATGTTCGACCTTGACTTTCAAACAAGTCAAACATTTCGCAACATGCGAAGCGACATCTCTTTTCATCCCGTTCCACCAATAGTTCGCTTTTTGTGGTACATCTTATCACTTCCGGGATGCATCATATATTTAGACTTGTGAGCTTCGTTCAAGATTTTCTCACGCAAACCTCCAATGATTGGTACCCAAATCCTATTACCGAGTCTTAGGATACCGTCGTCACCCTTGACTAGCGAGTCAATGGTGCCATTGCGTTTTTCATCAGAGATTTGAGTTTCATTGATTGCTTGCGTTTGCGTATTTGATTTGTTCAAAAAGATCAATTTGAAGTTCTAAGCGTAAAGCTCGAACCCTTTTACGTTTTTTATGCTCTTTACGACTTAAGGCATCGGCCGCCGACGTTGGCCTTGCCTTCATGATACACAATCTCGCAATCATAATCGTTAAGAGTCTCCATCCATCGCCGTTGGCGCATGTTGAGATCTTTTTGATCAAAGATGTTTTTCAAGCTTTTGTGATCAGTGTACACGGTAAATCGTACTCCATAGAGATAGTGCCTCCAAATCTTAAGTGCAAAGATTATGGCGCCTAACTCTAAATCGTGAGTCGTGTAATTCTTTTCGTGTACTTTCAATTGACGAGAGGCGTATGCAATTACCTTCTTGCGTTGCATTAGTACGCATCCCAAACTGGAGTGGGACGCGTCACTAAAGACTACAAAATCTTCAGTACCTTCTGGCAGAGCCAGTATCGGTGCTTGGGTAAGTTTTTGCTTGAGTATGTCGAACGCCTCTTGTTGCTTCGTTCCCCATTCATACTTGATGTTTTTACGAGTTAACGAGGTTAAGGGAACGGCGATTCTTGAGAAATTTTCGATGAACCAACGGTAGTAGCCGGCCAAACCTAAGAAACTTCAGATCTCAGTTGGCGACTTTGGGACCTCCCACTTAGAGATAGCTTCAATCTTAGCGGGGTCCACTTGAATACCGTTAACATTGATAACGTGACCAAGAAATTGCACCTCGTGCAACCAGAACTCGCATTTCGAGAACTTGGCGTACAACTTCTCGGTTATAAGAATTTCAAGCAAAGTACGAAGGTGGATTTCATGATCGGCCTTTGACTTAGAATAAATAAGTATGTCGTCGATGAATACGATAACGAATTTATCCAAGTAAGGCTTGAAAATACGGTTCATCGTATCCATGAATGTGGCCGGTGCATTAGTAAGTCCAAACGGCATAACCGTGAACTCATAATGTCCATACCTTGTTCGGAAAGCAATCTTTGGAATGTATTCGGATTGAACTTTAAGATGGCGATAGCCGGAACGAAGATCGATTTTAGAAAAGTAGCTAGCACCTTGAAGTTGGTCGAAAAGATCGTCAATACGAGGGAGTGGATATCGATTTTTTATTGTAACTTTGTTTAACGCACGATAGTCGATACACATCCTCATGGAACCATCCTTCTTCTTGACGAATAGAATTGGTGCTCCCCAAGGTGACGAAATCAGTCGGATGAAACCTTTCTCCAAAAGCTCATCGAGTTGTTTCTTTAACTCCTTCATTTCAGTCGGCGCTAAGCGATATGGAGCTTTGGCGATTGGAGCAGTACCGGGAATCAGATCGATTCTAAATTCCACCTCGCGGTCGGGAGGAATACCGGGGAGTTCATTAGGAAAGACATCGGAAAATTCGGAAACGATCGGGACGTCTTTGATTTCTTTTGGCTTAGACTCTTCAGTGACGTAGGCCATGAATGCGAGGCATCCTTGATTTAAACATATGTTAGCCCTAATCATGGAGATTATGCTAACTTGGCCAGCGTCTTTGTCCCCTTCAATTCGAATCGTTCGTTTATCGGGGGCTTGAAGTTCAACAGTTTTGCTATTGCAGATGATACAGGCATGGTTATTGGATAACCAATCCATACCAAGTACAATATCTAAACCAGCCAGACTCATGGGTAACAAACAAATAGGTAACGAATAACCAGCTAGAAAGATTTTTCCGTTTTCAAGAGCTTCTGAGATTTTAATGATTTCACCGCTAGCATTCTCGACGCTTAGAGTTTTATCTAATTTAGTTAATGGTTTGTTTAATAGACTACAAAAATTATAATCTATAAAACTCAAGTTGGCACCAGAATCAAACAAAACTCTCGCGTAGGTGTCGTTGACTAAAAACGTACCGGTTATGGTTTCTGGCACGTCAGCGGCCCTTTTTGTGTCGAGTACAAAGACTCGAGCGTTTCTTTTTTTGTCCTTGCCACTACCACCCGCTCCACCAGCAGCAGGCTTGTTCTTTGGGCATTCAAAACTCAAATGGCCCATCTCCTTGCAGTTAAAGCAAGTCATCCTCTTCTTCCAGCAATCCGCAGCATCATGACCAGTGCAATTGCAAGATTCACAAACTTTAGGAGGCGGGGCAAAGTTGCAACGGCCCTTGTGATATCTCCTACACGTCTTGCATTGTGGCGTGTTTGAATTAAATCGGATTTGGTTCACGCCCTTACCTTTGAATCGATTATTCCCTCCACTTGTCCTTCCTTGAGTTGATGGTGTCGTAACCTTCTTGTCTTCTTCCTTGTTACGAACCATGCCGCCCATTAGATAACCAGACAACTCCATCGCAGAGTCAGCGGTTTGTGGTAGGTGAGACCTTACCATATCGTGAATTTCCCGCGGAAGTCCCCAAATATATCTCGTGACTTTGCTGGATTCAGGGTGAACCAGCTTGGGAACAAGGCGACAATACTCATAGAATTTAGTATTGTATTCGCGGAGGTTTGTCCCAACGACCTTGAGATTCAAAAATTTCGTTTGAATCTGATCAGTCTCATGCATGGGACAGAATTTAGTCATCAACAAGGCTTTAAAATCTTCCCAACTCAAACCGTACATAACATCTCTTCCTTTGCTCATCAACAGAGCATTCCACCATTCCAACACTTCACCCTTGAACATAAGGGCTGAATACTGAATTTTCTCCACCTCAGAACGCTTACTTGTGATCACGATTGTTTCCATCTCCTCGAGCCACCTCACGGTTGAAATGTCTCCCTTGTCACCATGGAACTCTTTTGGTCCATAGTACTTGAAATCTTTAAACGAACAACCGCTTATCTTGAGTTTCTTGAACTCATGTCTAACTCGCCGTCGGCATTAGACTCATGCACACTCTCTTCAACTCGATACGGGTTCGAACGCGTTTTTTGGGTTTTTCGAGAGGGATGAACGGAAGGATTTGCAGTTCGAGAATGTCTAGATTGTCTAGATTGAGATCTAAACGCGGATTCTTCCCTCACAGCATCTTTAATCATCTTATGGATTTTATTCCTGTATTTTTCAGGGATTTCTTCCTCTTGCTCGTTTTCGGGGCCTTTCCCCTTGTCTTTCATTTCTTTCTCTTTACAAGCATTCTCGTTATTATTGCTTTGTTCAGACATTTTTCTTTTTATCTTTTTCAATTAGTCTGAAAATTTTAGCAACATTTCTTTTATTAAACAAGCGTTTATTTATTACACATCAATATATATATCCAAGGATATATATATTTTACAATACACATATATATATCGTTTCCACGATATATATTGTTGAACCTATCATTACATAAGAACGTTTCAAACGTTCTTTTATTCATATATCATACAATAGTAGTTTACACATAAAGTCTTCATCACACACTACCATCTTCAGTCCTTCAAGAATTTTTTTTACAACCTTCGTTAGTTTGTTGCATTTACGAATGAGTGATTTTCCAACTATCTTCTTTTCCTTCTCTTTCTCATCTACCTTCTTCCTCCAGTCGTCGGTCTCATGCAATGCACGATCCAGATGTTCTTCGTACGACTGCGGGACTATGTTAGGGTATCCGTACTGCGGAGGTGGGTCGCGATAACCCAGTGTTACCATCTCGTAATGGTTTCTCGGCTCGGGATACGGAACATAAGTCTAATCAGATGCAAGGTAGAGGTATGTCTTGGCAGCTTGGTTCTGCTCACGAATTTCATCGGCTTGTTCTTGAATGGAAGGAATTCTCCCTTGAAATGGCGGGAAGCTTGACGAAGCTTGATTCCTTAGTTGCTCCAAATATTGAACATACGGATCGACGGAACCGTAGCTTGGATTGGAAGTGAGTGATCCATTCATTGAGCTTGTCATCTCGTTCGGGTTCTCGGGATGCTCTTCTTCCATTTCTTCCTCGGACTCCTCTACAGGGTCCTCATCATTTTCTTCAGGATCTTCTTCCTCCTCGGGATCCTCTTCTTCGGTGGGTTCTTCCTTTATGGGTCGGTTTGAAAGGAAGGTATAGGATGGGTGTGCATTTGGGAAATATCCAGTGGGATAGTTTTGTGGTTCTTGTGATGGATGATACATTGGTATAGTTGGTGGGTGATAGCTGGAGTGTCTTGGTGGTTCAACACTTGGCTTTGGTGGTCTATCGGGTACTTCTATCGGGTAATGCTTACTTCCAGGGTAATACAAGGGTTTGGACAAGTCTCGTTCCACGTTTTGATCAAAGAACACTTCATAATATCCATCGCTCATGTTGTCTTCGGGATAAGGTTCGGCTATACCGGCTTCTTTGGCCTTGCGAGTAAAATTCTCCATGAGAGCTTTGAATGACATCTATCAATTTGGTTGGTTTAGAATGTAGAGAGGGATAGAAAGGTTACCAGCCTAGCTTATTCTTAAAACAAATAATCAAATAATTTCCTATACTTGGATCGAAGCTTGGGTATTGTTTTATGATACCCAATTCGCTAAGATCGATGGCTCTGAACCAAGCCTGTCACACCCCCTTCCAGGGCCTAGGAGTGCGACACTTAAGTTTGGTATCGTGTTTGTAAATAATTCAGAGTTGCGTTAATTTGCGGAAGACTTATAAAACTTTAAGGATCGAAAATGTAATTTATATATAATCAAAAGACGGGAATTATAACATACCCGTTTAAGTTGTTAACAAAAGATTACTTGTTTATGTTTACAAGACCACCATATTTAATTTATACAAAAGAAATCCGAGCCATCGGATATTAGTACTTCGCCATTTCCAAGCTCTAACTTTGTTCACCTGCAAAATGTAATAAAATACGTCAGCAACGAATGCTGGTGAACACGCTGACGCAAAAATATTTCTTTTACTTTATTACCCCTCGAGACTACGCCTACCTCGGCCCAACGTGGCTAAGGAATAACAAAGTCAAATAACACATTATAAATATGAGCCTCTACGCTAGGTAACCTCAGCAAACACCGCAGCGTTCGACTTAGTTAAGTACCCGTAAATATACACATAAGGTCGTACTCCCTGCAGGAGAGCGTCCTACGACCAAGGGTGGTGCGATCATGCCCATACATCGCATAGTACCACCTATGTAAGGATCCAGACATACGTATACCACAGCATGAGGGCTAGGTTTATACCATTTATTTATAACGGTTTTAGGAACACATAGTTCCTTGTAAACAATTTCAAATAACATGTTTAACTCATTTTAAAGTAAGTAAAAGTTTGGGGGCGTATTCACCTTCTCGCTTTAGGATCTGCTTCACTCACCGTCCAAGGGTCTTTCCCTTTCTATCTCGCACCTATAGTACGAGTATAGCCTTCTCTTTTGGATAAGCTTCAATACACTGTCCGAGGGTCTTTCCCTCTTCTTTGTTATCTCGCACCTATAGTACGAGTATAACTTTTGTTATTCGGATACAAGATCCGGCTTAAGACCTTTAGTCTTATATCTCAATCCTCGATTGAACCTTTAGTTCAATTCTTATTTACTTGAAAACCTTTAGTTTAAAAGTAAGTTATAAACCTTTAGTTTATATAGAAACCCGACGTTTCTTCTTCTCCAAGAAACGTAATCTTTTCTTTTATTATTTAAGAATACTCTTTATTCAATAAATAATAATTCATAACAAAGAATATTTACACATATATATATATATATATATACTTACACATATATATATATATATATATGTTATCACAATATTCAGTATTTATCCTTTCATTCATTTCTTTGTTATGTTTTCTTTTCTTTTCTTTTATCGAGGTATTGAGTATATCCTCGACTTAAGGCTTAAGCCTTGAATATAATCTTAAATTATATTGAATTCATTATTACGCCTAACCTTAATGTCGTATAGAAACCCTAGACAAATGAGCAGCACTCCGACACCGCTTTACTTCTCTCGATCAACTTTGATATGCCAACTTCAACACTCGTCGGCACGTCTTTCGGGACTCTTTGCCATAACAACACCTTCTTGATGAATGAGGGTGGAGGGTGGCTCAACTTTTGAGGAAACGTCGTTACACAACAAGAGATCGGACACGCTTATCGTGGTATAGCACGTTTATCGAGGTAGGGTTAGAGAGAGAGAGTAGTGAGAGGTTAGAGAGCTGACTTTGGGATGCATTGAATGAGATCCCATGGCCGCTATTTATAGACATTTTCTGGACCCCCATCGCGCTACGCGATAGGTCCCTGGGCAGGCCTATTGCGTATCGCGTTATAGGCCTGATGACGCAGAGGTGTAGACTTGCCACTTGTTGACACGTGGCAGTCTACCGCTCCACGTTGCAACACGTGGCGACACGTGGCGGCAGTGTTGTACATAGTGCCACCGTGTGCCACGTGGCACACGCGATACGCGATGGGAGTCTCTTCTGTCTCATCGCGTAGCGCTTTGGGTCAGGAAAATTAGAATTTTCATTTTAAACCCTCAACTTTGGAATTTGGCAATTTTAGTCCCTAGACTTTGGAAAGTTGATACTTTGAGCTCAAAATTTTCACGTTGTTACATTCTTCCTCCCGTCAATAATAAAGATGCAATGCCACTTAAAGCAACATTCAAACTATTTCTCCTTTGGATCTTATTGAGGTAGAAAGTGTCTTCCACAAAAAGGTTTTACCAGTTCCACCATAACCGTAAACAAAGAATACAACATTAATTTTGTACATATTGTAAACGGTTATATGGTTACTATACACTAAAATTAACAATATCTAAAATTGTAATATTTAAATAATTTATATAGGTAAGTATAATGTGTAAATTTAATATTGATGTGATGATTGATAAAGCTAATAAGGAATGTTTTATATCTTAATTAAAATTGTATTTTAAATAATAAATTTAATTAGAAATTACATGAGTGTGCCACTTGTCAAAATATTAGGCCAACTAAGGGGTTTGTGGTTTAACCAACATTTTTGTTTATTATAATACTAGATTATTAACAATATAAAAAAAAGAGAAATTTGCATATTGTCTCCCTAGTATATGGACTAATTCGACAGGTTAGACACTGATAATGATTTTGCGAATTATGGACCACTGTGAAATTTCAACGGGTCAATCTGACTCCTTGCCGTCAGTTGACCGTGAGTTGACTGACCAAAAAATGGTGAAATTACCCTCTCTATAATTAAACCTAAAACTAAATATCCAAATTTCGTATAGTGGGTGGGGTTCGAACCCTCTACACCCGGTTTAACAACAAACAACATCAACCAGTTGAACTGAACTAACATTTAATAATACTACACAATATGTAATATATATTAAGCATTTGAAATAGTTTCCTATATATTATGTATATATGATGTATATATATATTCCGTATATATACTCTGTATATATACGCTGTATATATATGTTGTATATATGCTGTAGTGTGTTTTAATAGATATACTGGTGAAAACACACTTTCTACACTTCTTAGGATAAATCTACTTCTTATTTTAACCTTGCTCTATATATATATTCCGTATATATACTCTGAGTATATACTCTATATATATATATGTCGTATATATATATACGGATCGGGTTTTTTTAAACGGCACGTTTTTAGTAAACTTTTCGTCCGAATACGACGAAACGGCCCGTTTTTTAGTGTAATTTTAGCTCAAAAACGACGAAACGCCCCATTTTTTAGTAAACTTTTCGTCCGAATACGACGAAACGGCCCGTTTTTTAGTGTAATTTTAGTTCAAAAACGACGAAACGGCCCATTTTTTAGTAAACTTTCGTCCGAATACGACGACACGGCCCGTTTTTTAGTGTAATTTTAGCTCAAAAACGACGAAAGGTGCCGTTTTTTGTAAACTTTTCGTCCGAATACGACGAAACGGCCTGTTTTGTTAGTGTAATTTTAGCTCAAAAACGAAGAAACAACTCATTTTTTAGTAAACTTTTCGTCCAAAAACGACGAAACGGGCCTTTTTTAGTAAACTTTTCATCCGAATACGACGAAACGGCTCGTTTTTTAGTAAACTTTTCGTCCAAAAATGACGAAACGGGCCGTTTTTTAGTAAACTTTTAGTCCGAATACGACGAAATGGCTCATTTTTTAGTAAACTTTTCGTCCAAAAACGACGAAACGGGCCGTTTTTTAGTAAACTTTTCGTCCGAATACGACGAAACGACCCGTTTTTTAGTAAACTTTTCGTCCGAACCCGACCACCCGAACCCAACCCGAACCCAACCCGAACCCAACCCGAACACAATTAACACAAACATTTTTTATATAAATAACACGAACACAAAATACATATATCAAAACACCCGAATTATAAACTTCGTGATTTCACATACATAACATACCTAATAATTAATTATTCACCCGAATTATAAGCTTCGGGATTTTATAAGGGTATCATCCGGAGACGCGACCCAAAATTCCACGTATGGTGGAAGTTAATTTGGTTATGGCCGGTTAAGTCGACCACAAACCAACCCGTGATCTCTCGAATACGGAACTCAATTCGGAGATTGAGTTCGATTGGGACTCCTAAAAGAGCCCTATTGAAGTTCACGTTCACTATTAGAACCATCTTGACGGAGCCGGAGACGAGGAGCGGGTGCCGGAGACGGGGAGCCGAAGACGGTGAGCCGGAGACACGGTGGCGGGACTACAGGTTCGGGTCTTGGATGAAGATGTGAAGTGTTGTGTTGAGGATGGAAGATGGCGACGGTGCGTGGGTATATATATGAAGAATGAGTGTTGAGAAAGAAGGAGAAGTTGATGTGGGTAAGGAAGAAAGGAAAAGAAGAGGAAGGTGGGAGTAATCTTACGGTGGAAGCAGGGAAGAAAAAAATGCCCGGTGGTCGGACTGCCATTTTTAGCGTCAACATGGTTTTCCAAGCTTTCAAAAAAAATTAAAAACAGAATGGCACATTTTTATCGCCAGATTTTCATTTGTAAAAATACCAAAACACCCTCCATCTTAACAGCCTTTAACGAAAATATTTAACGGTTGGGTACAAATTGACCCGCCGAAATTTCACCTGTCGAATTGGTCCATATACCAGGGAGACAAAATGCAGATTTCTCTAAATATATATATATATATATATATAATATTTATAAATGAAGACTTGTGATAAGAATTTATAACAAAATAAAGGGAAAATGGTTTAAATTCTTGAAATGCAATAATAATGTTTTAAGGTTTTAAGGCAGAAAAATCGTCCATGAACCACCATGACTTGATATTCCGACACTAAAACATTTATTATAAAAATACCATATTGGGGTCTAAACATGTGCACGTACCACCGCGTCTTTTTCACGTTTTCGACTCAAATAACGATTGTAACAAAAATAATAAATCGAAATACAACGTCATGTCAAAACACTAGTTCACGTACCACCGCAGATCTATTGTTTTGACACCGAAAATTAGGATGGCGAGCGGAACGCTCGCATTCGACTACTTAAAGTGGTCATCTCATGTGAGACAATCTTTAAGGAGATTTGAAACAACGGGATCCAAGTTAAGCTCGTGATCCATAACACACAATAAAAACTAATGTTTTTGCATTTTAAGGCAATGATACCTTGGAGTACTATAAAGTGTGTTTATGTGTATATATAAAATTAAACAAAAGTAAGGTAAGGATACCGTAGTATGTTTCGAGTATTTGTGTATATATACGATTTAATGAAATAAATAAGTATATAAATAAACAAGTGTATAGAACAATCAAGTAGGGTAAACACGTAAAGGCAGCACGTATAAGGACCCTAAAGTAAAGATTATACTAGGTCGTTACGTCTAACCACCTATCCTATAGTCTTGTGGCTTTGATACCAATCAGTCACACCCCGACCAAAGGCGGAACATGCCGGGGTGCAACCGATTGCCCAAAACACAAGACATTATTAAAGTGACAATATTTAATCAACTCATTTATTTCACAAATCAATAACAACACATCTTGGTCATACAAACGAATTGAACACAAATAAACAAATATATTGTTTGTTTTATTAATATTTTAATAGTCTTGATAACGTTTTTCGTCAACTCCTCAAGTTGATAAAAGTCAAACCTGTAACAATGCATAAAATAATATTTTGTCAGCACGTATATTGGTGAGCAATTTCATAGTTTGAGTATATATAATATAAGCGAAATCCACAAACGTATATGAGACTATAAATAAAAGCATCAATCGTGGTATATAAAAACATATGTAATGAGGATCCTTTCTAATCGGTCACAACCGACATACTCGGATAATGAGGCCCTATTCTACTAGCACAAGGGTAAGTAGTTAGGGGAGCGTATGATCATACTTAATGAGGCTCAACAACAACATAAAAATAAACACTCGCGCACGTAAAGCATATGAGACATATAACACACAATAGAGCAAGTATTCTAGCATCATACACCGTAAAATTTGTGGTTTGAGAAATGAGTATAATAAATCATTTTTGTTTGAATAAGTATGCATGTTACCCCCAAAACATAAAAGGGAAAACGGGGGATAAAATGTACACACCTCGATTGACGAATCGAGAAATAATAAATGATCGAAATGTAGAAAGCTTGCGGACGAAACGAACGAATCCAACTTGAAAGCTAAATGAAAACGAATAAATAAAATATACTAATGTACTTGAACTCTTGTTGAAACTTCATTTGAAACATTGAACGAGAAGGTTCGGTTGTTAATCGGGTTACCGGTAAATTTGTTAACGATTAGGGACTCGTACTTAATTGATAATTTAAAATAAAATAATATCATATGATTGAGCTTTTAAATAGCTAAACCATTCTTAAATAGAAACAATTCGGGTTTTAAATCAAGAGCTCGGTTGTATAAAAATGAACTGAGAAATAAGTTTATGATAATATTATTAATGTTAAAGATAGAAATGATATTATAATAAAATGAAACCGAAGTTAAATCAATAATGGGTTGAACCAACGTTAATTCGACTTATTAATTATAATTATATGTAAACTTTAACAATTTTAAGGTTAATAATAATGTTAATAACATTATTATTAATTATACAGCTTGATTATTTTATAGATTAAAATAATAATCTTAATAGTAATAGAGATTTTAATAATAACACCTAATAAAAATAATAATAATAATAATAACTTTAAAAAAATATGTCTTATATATATATATATATATATGTATATATCTAATGATAATAATAATGGTAATGACAGTAATATATAATAGTAATAATATAAATTAAATCTAAAATAATAATATAACATTTATATATATATATATATATATATATGTATTTATATATAAATCCAAGACCGATTCTAAAGATGTTAGTAACCCGAGTATTCATCTTTTCCCCAAATCAAAACAACACCATATCCACTCCACCGGTTTCAAGTATATAACTAAAAATATAACCGGTTATTAACAATTTAAAACCAACAATCGATATATGAAAACTAATTACACCAAAACCTAAATTATATACCTTTTTTTATGTTCACGAGTCGTGGCTCGATACCGGGATTGAACCGAGCCGAATCCACCGGAGATGAGAGAGAGACGGAGAGAGAGAGCCGAAGAAGGAGAGAGACGAAAAGAGAAAGAGAGAGCCGAAGAGGGAGAGGGTCGGGAAGCTAGAGAGAGAGTGAAACAGAAAGAGAGAGAGAGAGAGAAAGAGAGAGAGAGAGCCGGAGAGAGTACAACGGTGAGGCCACGGAGGCCGGAATTCCGGTCGCAAGAAAAACGAAAACCGAGGGAAAGGGAGGAAGGGGCTGCCGAAAACGCGAGGGAGGGAAGGAGGGGGTGCCGGAAGAAGAGAGTGGTGCGTCGGGCTTGCCGGAGCCGATTCCGGTCGCCGGAAAACGGCGCCGGAAGACGGGAGTAAGAGAGGCGGCTGTGTATGTTTGTGTTAGTGTTAGGTTTAGGTTTAGGTTTAGATTTATATATATGATGCATATTTTCAAAACAAGCCCTCAAAGTTTCAATTGTTGTTTAACACAAGTTTAAAGGTTTCCAAAGTTTATAACGAGTTTACGAAAATTTGTTTGAACCTCTTATGTTTTTCTTAACAACACTATATTATGACAAACATCGGTTTATTAATGATCGAGATCCATAATAATATTATTTAATCATTAAATAAGGCTCAAAAGAAAAATGTTGTGTCGGTTTTACAAAATAAAAGTTTACACAACTAATACAACTCGAGACTCAAATTTGACGGTTGTCACAAATCTAATATCAAAATTCAATCAAAACATACAAAAAGATAAAATCGACATAATTTGTGAAATTAAAGACAATTGAATAAGAAATAAAGCGAATTAGATGGAAAAAAGAGTTAAAATTATTATTATTATTACCAGGTGAAGATGAGAGAAAGAGACTTAGGGGTTTTGAGGCTGCCGGCTGCTGTGAATGAAATGATATTATTAATATTATTATACACGGGAAAAATGAGATGAGATTTGTGCGTTGTATATGTATATATATAGTAGATATAGTGGAGACGGGCGATAGTAGTGGTGGTGGTGGTGGTAGCGGCCATGAGAGTGGCGATAGTAGTGATGGAGTTGGGAGAATTTTGGGATTTAGGGTTTGATTGAAATAAAAAAATAGTAACTTTGAATAACAATAAATTGGGTGGGTAATGACCCATGTAGGATCCATTTTTTAGGAAATGGGTTAAAAAGTATGATAATGGATGAGAGTATGACAAGTGGCATGTAGTAGTAGTAGTTAGTCCAAAAATTCAGTATCCTTTGATCCGAATGGTTTGTATGATTTTTAAAATTTGTACATTAACTCACCCCTAAAGATATAAATACTTATGACATCTTTTAATAAAATTGGTTTGTTATTCTTTGAACCAGTAATCAATGTTTTAAGAACCGGTATTTTACGTGTATCGCCGATTGGGCTAAAAAATGGTACAACCGGTTGAACCGGGTTATACCGGGAGGTTCAGCCGGTTGAATAGTTTACCTTATAATTTTCTATAAATGCAACTTTAATCCAAAAATAACCTAAAAGTTAATGATTTCATACAAAAAGTAATCCAAAAGTTAATCCCTATTAAAAAAATAATACAAAAACACTCAATTTAAAGAAAATAGTTCTAAAGTTTACACGTTTGAATGTTAGTTGTTGGGTTAAAAGTATTTTAAAAAAATATGGGCCGCAAATATTAAAAAAATACTCGGAATTAAAATCGGTTTGGCGGTAAAAACCGGTATTTTTGAAAAAATCGGCAGTACGATGTTCTAGCAAACCGGCCAAAAATACCGTACTCAAAATACCGGCCTGTTATGTGAAATCCGGTTTAATCGGTTCAACCGACCGGTTTGAACCGGTTTTTAAAACACTGCCAATAATAAAATATTATTTTAGGTTGACATATGGTCATTTCCTACACGTCACCTAATTACACATACCATCGCCAGGTTAACTAACGTTTTTCATTTAATACTGCCATCTTCGAACTTTTGTTATAATTACTGATGTAAGGCTCCGTTACCGGAAGCCCTACTTTCATGTTGGATTTACTCATAAAAGCAGTTCTAATATCAGAGTTAATTAAAACATTCACGGAATATAAAAACTTTCATAAAACATTTCATAACAAAACACATCTTGTCTTAAAACAACATCTTGTCTTTTCAAATAAACAAAACGTTAAACTTAAACGTCTTGAGTCTTCCGATGCCAGCCTCTTATTCAGTGCCACGTGTCTCATCAAGCGAGCTGCCTCATCCTACTCACCTGCGTGCATACTAAAAGTCAGCTACGCTGAGTGAGTTCTAGTTAATCATACATTATACAATACACATAAACTTATATTCTTTCATTCATACTTTCATACTTTCTTTTTGTATTAACTTGCTTTCATATCTTACGTTATAAAGAGCATTACGCCCTACATTCCTCGAGTATTATTAGGGCTCGGTACCCTCCTTCCTCGAGTATTATTAGGGCTCGGTACCCTCCTTCCTCGAGTATTATTAGGGCTCGGTACCCTCCTTCCTCAAGTATTATTAGGGCTCGGTACCCTCCTTCCTCGAGTATTATTAGGGCGCGGTACCCTCTTTCCTCGAGTATTATTAGGGCTCGGTACCCTCTTTCCTCGAATATTAGTAGGGTTCGGTTCCCTAGTTCTCGAATATTAGTAGGGTTTGATTCCCTCTTCATTACCATACAACCATACATCATACCTCGAGTATTATTAGGGCTCGGTACCCTTTTCGTAACCATACAACCATACAACCATCATTTCCTTCTTTTATTAACTTTATCACGTTCAAACACATAAGCATACATATCATACTTACCTTATACATAGCGTTACAACCTGACAGTACGTGCAATATCCGAAGATCGTTCACGTACCATCAAGCAATCATTCATACATTTCACATTATTCACATAAGGCATACACTTATCTCTTAGGATAAGCGTATAAACAAACATATTGAGTATGCACACAGCCCCGAAAACATAACACATAAATAGGGCTAGAAACTCACCTGAATCCTGTTACGCTCTCCGTTAATCGTTATTCCCTTCTTGAGCTGTGCACGGCTAACTGTATAATATTTACATGTATCAATTAACTACCACTACTCATATCATCTTTCTAGTCTTAGCTACTACCCACAACGAACGGGGGTCCGGGGGCAGCGCCCCTGGCAGCGGGGTCTAGGGGCGGCAGCCCCTAGCAGAGTCCAAGGGGCAGAGCCCCTGGCTGGGGTCGAACTTGACTTTATGCGAAGTTAAACCTTAAGCGAACTTAGCTTTAGGCGAAGTTAAACCTTAAGCGAACTTAGCTTTAGGCGAAGTTATCATGGGCGAACTTATCACCAGGCGAAGTTAAGGCTTGGCGAACTTATCAGCGAACTTATGCCAGGCGAAGTTGTCAGTTAGGCGAACTTAGCCTTAGGCGAAGTTATCACTTAGCCTTAGGCGAAGTTATCAATTAGGCGAACTTGCTTGCAAGCGAAGTTAAGCTTGCAGGCGAAGTTAAGCTTTGCAGGCGAAGTTATGGCTTTGCAGGCGAAGTTGTGCAGCAGCCCCGCTGTTCATCCTTAATCCCTAAAATCATCATCGTTTAAACGTGAAACTCTTGGATACGATATTTAACCAACTCGTGATCAATCCTATGGTCGTTTTTGGATATGGTTTGACCCGAAAACACGTAAAGTTTGGACCTTTAAGTTAAAAAACGTTCAATACTAGTGTTAAGGGTTCATTAACCGAGCCGTTTCCATTTTCGGGTTCATTACACTCGTATTTATCATCAAGTTTACAACTTTATGTTTCGTTTATACCCGATCTACTCTCGTTCTAAGTTTCAATGCTAGACGTTTATAAAAACGTAAACTTTAAGATCAAAACGTACCTTTTTGTGTTTGTTTGGCTTAGTCACGGACCATAGATCTTGTGTTTATCTTGCGAAATGAAGGATCTATCAAGAATCTCGTTTACTTGGTCTTGGATCCCACTCTCGCTCTCGGCCGTATATAGGTGTAAGTATATGTGTGTGTTTTTGAGTGTGTAGAGATTATGATGGAAATGAAATGAGGGTTTAGGGTGTTAGGTTGGTTTAGGGGATATTTATATCCCTTAAAGCCCATGGACCTAAAGCCCATTCTCATTTAACCCATCTTAATTAATCTAAGTCTATGATCCGTTTTTTACTTGAGATTAATTAATTAATAACGCGAAATCACTAAACGTAACTTTCTTTATTTAATATTATAAAATTTAGGATGTTACAACTGATAACATGTTTGACATTCTTTCTTTCTTTTAACGATAAAGGCTCGGATACTGAGATCACCTTAACAAATAGATCATCCTTCCACTCGAATAATAAAACATGGTGGCACGGCCCACCTTACCCACAAGGAAACTAACAACTAGGACAAAATGCTTTACCCGAGACATCAACCTTGAACAAAACTCTATAGGACAGACATAAACCCACGATCTCTTATGAGAAAAGTCATTAGGTTACCGTTGAACTTAATGGCCTTTAGTAACATTATTTCCTTCAAAATTTCACCATAAAATTAGGCATTTTATTCTTTTTAATCCATGTATAGTCCACTTTTATTTAAAGAAAAAAATAAGTTTTCTTTTATAAATAAAAGTCGATGCAAAAAAAATGATTGTTTTTTAAATCAAAAAGGTAGGCATGCTTGCATATAACATACGTAATTATCATATATAAATTACGTTATTATTTATATTTATATAAGTCACGTAATCATTTATGTGCATAAGCATAGTACGAGTTGTTTAATTATTCTTTTATTATAAGTTATACAAATGTCACTGCTATTTTCTACGTTGATAGATTATTATTATTTTTTAATTTGGTGGCGGAATCATAACAAGTTTAACCCATACCAACCGAATGCTACTTTTTACCTTGACAGATTAATTTTATTGTTTTTAATTTATTGTCGGTATTGTAACAAGCTTAACCCATGCCAAACGAATGATATTTTCTGCATTGACAATTCAATTGCTTCTTTTTTTTTCTTTCAATTTAGTGTTGATATAATAACAAGCTTAACTCATACCAACCGAATGAACGTTCACCATCGCAGTTAGTTAAAATTAGTGTTATAAATAACCAACCGTTTATAGTTGATGAAATTGATATTGATGTATGTAATTCCAAATAAGTCCACTTACGTGGTCGGTAGGAATGAGAATGAGATAAGTTTTCTTAACCTAGCTCTCATAATCATTGTAGATCATATATTACAACTGGTAAATATACTTGTCTGATATCCGATTATTCATTACTTGTCAAGTACCAATTATACCTATTATTTTAATAATGTTTTAGACATATACAAATTGTTTTAATAACGCCCAGTTATACCCATTATTTTATAGTGTTTTAATCATATACAAATCGGATTAAATCTATAAAACACATAAACTGAAGGAGAAGAAAAGTACGATGGCATTTTCGTAATTACCCGAATACCAAAATTACACTACAGTATTTACATCTAGCATAATTTTTACTCTACAATTTTATAAGCAACAAAATTTACTACAATTGTTTTTAAACTGTAGTGTCACAAATTACTATCTATAAAACTATAGTGTCATAAAGTTACGCTAGTTGGTTTTTGTGCTGTAACGTAACTACGCTATTTGGTCAAATACCACTACGCTTTTTCTCTTTGCCTCGCACGCTTTGCATATTAATTCTGTTTGTACGGTATCCCGTCCCTGGTTTATTAAGGAAATGCCTGTAAAAAATTAATTTCCAAATGCATTTTTTTCTATTCTAGTTATATCATCGAGCTGGATAGATATCAGTTAATACCATACCCGTCTTATACTTTAAAAATAATTTTATATTGAAAGGCTTATCTTGAAATCTTTACAAGTAAGTTGAGGCTCCGGATTCTTATGTAATGTTTGGTGTGTTTTAATTTGTTGGAAAGTAAGTAAAGTAGAATTTATTATTTATTAATTATGTAACCGAATGAAGCAATGCATGAATATGAGCATCTGGACAAACACGTACCCACAACTACACAACCACACTCCACCTTCCACAACACAACACTAATTCACCCACCCACCGCCGATCAATCACTACTAGCACCATGCTCCAAACCCTCAACCCATACACCCCCACCGCTAAAACCGCCGAGATCATGGCCAGGTACAGGCCTATAGCCCCAAAACCAGCAGGTTCTAGCAGTGGTGGTGTCGATGACGGATCCGGATCAGGTTCCGGCTCATCGCCACCGTCAATGTCTCCCACCATCCGCCAATCGCCCTACCTGAGGAACATATGGCCTCATTTGCAGTCGAGGCCGACACGAACCAGAAAGCGTGGGCGGACATCCCTAGGACCGCCGCCCGCGTCTTTCAAAAGACCAAGAACACTACTTCAAGGCCTCTCGCCGCCGTTCCATGTCACCAGTTCTCCGGCGAGAACACTCGCTTTTGCACCCACCACCACCACTACCTCTTCTCCAACCCCACCACATGCAAACCCATCCCGACGCCATCGACCTCAACAAAAATGTTGAAATCCCGGAAGAGAAAGACCTTCTTGCTCAATTACAAAAACCACCCGCAGCGGCCGTCATTTCCCCAAAACCGATTCGTTTAATCCCTTCTACTGTGAGCGTCAAAGCCATTAAACCAAACAGCATACCAGTATCAGAAATATCAATGATCAAAACGTCAGAAGACATCGAACGCGAGCTCGAGTCACTTGCCGTGCCCGCGTTCGTTTCGGACTCGAACAACCAAGTGAGGCTGGTGAATCCAAGCTACCAGGCAATGCTGGGTCAGCCCGAGTGCGGGTGGGTCCAGTCCATGGTGACGACATGCAACAGCATATGCGGTAATGTGGTGATTAAGTTTATGGATTTGGAAGATGAAGGTGATGATGTTATGAAGGTGGGGTTTTCGTGCTGGGCCCGGGACGAATGGGAAGAAGAATGTGAGTGTGAATGCGTTTTGTGAAGTGATGAAGTTGGCATGTGAATCCAAGGACTACAAGTTTGCATGGAGGTTTCATACAAGACAAGCGGCTGAGAATTTGCAGGATGAAGAGACGTTGCAGAGTGTGAATCTTAAAAGGAATAGCTAGACTACTACTGTATCTATGTTAGACCGCCGTATATTATATTATATAAGAAATAGATATAAATAAGTATAAAATAAATATATTATATTATAGTATATTAGGTATCTATGATCATGTTGATGATGATGTTTATGATGATAATTAATACTTTTTTGAATATGTTACAAACATGCACATTTGAGTATAATCTATGTTTAGAGTATCTATGAATATTTAAATAATAACAATTGTAATAAAGTTTGGTTTAAGGCTTGAAGAAAGGCAACCTGAAAAGACTAATTTGGTGGTCCTTTCCATTTAAATTTGGCCTGCAAGTGGAGGATTGAACACACAAGTCAGTCAGCCATCCATTCATAGTTCTCAATTCGAACCAAAACCACAACACATACATAACACAACGGGCCACCGCCATGGATGGCAGGTTGAAGTTGACACGGTTAATTGGCAGTTTGCATTTATATTAAATAATAATCCAAACATGCTTTAAGCTAACTCATTAACTTGTTTATCTAAACGAGTTTAACGGATAGCAAGTCAAAACAACACATGTTATCAGCCAAACGACTCATTTATCTAAACTAGTCAAACATATTAGCAAGTCAAAACAACTCAATTTATCCGTTTACAGTAAATAAGTACCCATTGAGGTTTAAAACCGTTTTCACAAGGGATAAACAAAGTAAAACGGATTCGTCAAATCAACCACCTTGTAAAAAATACCGGTTGAGTCAGCTCAACACGTCTTTTTAGAATGAGTTGGGTTGGCAACTTGTAACAAAGTTGTAAACACATTTACCTTCTTGTTTAACACATAAACATTATATAATTTTTTAAAATAAAAAATAGTTTTATTCTTTACCACAAACATTGTAACTTTTTTTTTTAAATGAGTTAAATAGTTAGTTTTTTTATATATATTTTTTTTAAAGTGAGTTAAATAGTTTTGTTTTCTACCACGTGTAAAGTTGTATTCTTTTTTAAAACTTTAAATGAGTTAAATAGTTTTGTTTTTTAGTAAATTATATATTTTTTAAAATAAGTTAAATATATTATTTTTCTAAATGAGTTAAATACGTTTGTTTTTTTATTAAATTATATACTTTTTTAAAAATGAGTTAAATAGTTTTGTTTTTCTACCACGTGTAAATGACCCATCAATTATTAAACATGTCAATCTAAAATACAAATGACTCTAAATATTTTCGTATGAATTCTCGTGATGAAAATTGACATCCTCTCTTTTAAGAAATATATGTTTTAAGGTAAATCCATCTTGCTCCATAATTGACCTATGACAATTGAAGGCGGAATTAGATTGTAACAATGATGACGAAGACTGCACGTAGCGACAATATTAGGTTGTTAGTGCCACCGCACCACTTCACGGCAAACATTACAAGGCTTCAAGTAGTATAAATACTTGCACACTTATTTGTAAAGTGATATATACCGATTCATATTTACGTAAACGATTGATTTTTTCAACATTGTTAATCGATCCATACTCTGAAAATATCTAGTATCAGAGCCTGAAACCAAGAATGAAGAATTATCCAAATTCAGTTGAATCAATCAAGAAGAAAGACAAAGGAGCAAATCCGGAATCATCACTTGATTTCATAAAAACCAAGAAAGATTAAGGTTTTAAATAGAGGAATCACATCAAAAGTTAAACAGATGAAGAACGAATGAAAAAGTCAGTCAAGGAATGCTTGAGAAAGTCAAAAGAAAGATGCAAGGAAATTCCAAAAGAAATAGAAACCCGAACACGAATTTTAACTAAATAAATGGATTTCATTAAAATCGCAAAAAACCTAAGTATAATAAAACTTATGGGTGACAAAGATACAACAAAATCCGATAAAGCAATGATACCATTTAAGGAGGGAGGAACCCTATCAAATGTGTGATGTTTAATTATTAAATTGTACGGTTAGGAAATTCAGATCAAGATAATTTCCAAGCAAACGGATTGTGGGAAATAATCGAACCTACTACTGAAACCCAATTCGATAATACCGTGGTTGCCTATTTCTTTCAATCATTGTCAAAAGATAATTTAATTATTCGAATAGCCAGATGTAACACCTCGAAACAAGTATGGGACACATTAAAAGCGGACATCTAGGCGTACATCGTGTGCAAAAGGCAAAGACACAGACTTTGAAATCAGAATTCAAAATGATGAAAATGAGAGATGGAGACAACCTTTTTCTTCAAAAGATAACAATTTTGGTTTTACCTTCGATGATACAAATTTGCAAGTTATTAAAGTCAGTATATACCTGATCGGTTCCTACAAATAGTGTCTCTATAAGACAATATTTGGATTTGGATACCGTAACATTTGATGAAACTGTTGTAAGATAAAGAAGTTGAAAAAAGAATCCGTTCAATGAAAAAAACGTTGAAAAAGAAAGAAAGACCATTATTCACACGCCATGAAGGAAGATTAGGGCGACAATGACACTTTGGTACAAACTTTGGACAAGACGAAGACAATAATAATCATCAATATAGATGGGAAGGACACCTCTTATAAATCAAAAAGAGCCAATCAACCATAAAGGATCGATAAAAAGTGTTAGCCTAGAATTATTTTCACCGTAAATAGACTCGTATATAAATACCATATTTAAACAGGAATACAACATAAAATGATCAGAAACTATAAAAGAAACATTATAGCAACTTTAACTAATTTGTAAAACTAATTATGGTAATGATTTTTTCCCTAATAGCAAGCAAGCCACAACGTGTACAAAGATATCTACCTAAGTATCTAATAAGTGTCACAAGTGTGAAAAACTCTGGTACTATATTTTCCCTAATAGCAAGCAAGCCACAACGTGTACAAAGATATCTACCTAAGTATCTAATAAGTGTCACAAGTGTGAAAAACTCTGGTACTATGCTTACGAATGTGCAAATAACAAACACCAGACTGGTGAGTCCTTTTTAGTTGAAACTCAAGATGACAAGCCTACCCACTTGAAACAATGTGCTAGGAAGAAAATGTGTAGAAATTATAAACTAAATAATCGTTATTATGTAACATTTAAAATTAAGGTTAGTAATTAAATAACGTTAGTTTGGTGATAACCGTAATGGTTACCATAAAGTTATGGTTATCACCAAACTCTAGTGCTAGCCACTGAATTAACCACTAAAAACATCGTGTATTTAATTGGCTGTTGTATCCAGTGATAATCACCAAGATTCTCAAATAAACTTTCAAAGCGATTACCCTAAACAGCGTGTTCCATTGCTTTATAAATCTATATAATGATTATAACTTTGTTCTTTTGTTCAAGTGTGTGTGTTTGTTTGTTGATCATTAGAGAAGCATACACGAGTAATTATTGTGATTATCTTCCTCTATCACCAACAAAATGATCGTGTGATAAGAACCAAGCGAAGTGATCAAACTACAAGTATTGGTTCTGTGAGGCAACCACAAAGAGAAGATTATATAAAGATCAAGGTGAAAAAGACAAGTGAGAGACCGATCAAGGATCTGTGTGGAACAGACCCGTGTAGAAGAAGATGATGATTTGTGAGAGATTGATCAAGAACGAAAGAAAATGAGCCTTGTACGTGAGGAAACTGCAACGAAGATTAGTACGAGTGTGAGCTGAATCTAAAGACTGATTTGCTTGTCAGAAGAAATTAAAGTAAGACCTGAGTGATTGTTGGATAATTCGGAGCGTAAGTTGTTAACCTGGATATCACAAGACACCGAAACACACGATCTTTGAACGTGACTTGTCCGACTCTTTCTTAATAGTTGAATAAAAAGATAGCAGTACACAAACAAAAGGAAAATAAACCCTATTTATACTAGAAAGGAATCTTGCCATGCAAGATATTCTAAACTTATTCTAATATGGAAAACAAATTTGAACTATAATCAAATTCAAACATAAATTAATCTAGTTAACCAAATTTTCCTTTTAGCCCTCAATCTATATAGCCTTTAATGATCTCCTCCTAAACCACCCCTTGAGACCAAACCGTACCACCCTCGAGACTTATAACTTAGTCGGCTTCATAGTCGGTGTTGGATATATTTTTACACTCCCTCTCAACACCTACTTTTCCCATACTCAACTTTGATTGAAACTCCACCAACTTTGGCTTAGACAAACCTTTAGTTAAGACATCAGCAACTTGTAACTTTGTGTCAATATACTTTAGATCTATCTCGTCGTTCAAAACCATTTCTCGGATAAAATGGTAATGCACTTTATATGCTTAGTTCGCGCATGGAATGTAGGATTTTCGGCTAACTTAATTGCAGAAATATTATCACACATTAGCTTAACCTTGTACTCAACTTTCTGATTCCTATCACCCAACAATCGCTTCAGCCATACAAGTTCTTGAGATGCAACCGCAGCAGCTCGGTACTCGGCTTCGGTGGTCGATAGAGACACGGTCGGTTGTCTCTTACTACACCACGATACCGGGCTATCACCGACAAAAAAAGACGTACCCGGTAGTCGATCGCCTTTCGTTTGGATCGCCGGCATAGTCGGCATCACAGAAACCTTTGAGCTCGATTCTTGCCTCCCTCTTAAACTCAATTCCATAATCAAATGTAATCTTTACATACCGCAGAACACGTCTTGCTGCATACATATGCGGCTTTCTTGGTTCTTGCATAAAACGACTTAATACGCCTATCGAGAATGCAAGATCGGGCCTCGTTAATCTTGATAAAATTGATATATATATATATATATATATATATATATATATATATATATATATATATATATATATATAGGATCGATAGATAACAACGAATTGATCAAAGACTGAAAATCTGTATATTGATTAAATGGGTTCGTTACAATCTGATGATACAGGGACATCGTTTATATATACACGATACATACATACATAAAACTTTAAACTAATGACATGTTTGACCCTTGTACTATAATTACATAGACATATTAAACTAAAACATAATATAAGTATAAATGAATAAAATGACCCTTCGTGTTAAGTTCGAGTTGAGTGTGATTATATCCAACGATCACCCACTTAATCATGATCAACTTGTAGTAGGTCTTTGTCGCCGAGTAGTTCCCTCATTGTGATGAACTTGTTTCTTGGTAGCGCCTTTTTTAAGATGTCAACCTTTTGTAATTCTCCAACGATGTGTTCCACAGTTATTTGTTCATTTTCAATGCATTCTCGTATGATGTGATAATGGGTATCTATGTGCTTGTATCTTCCATGAAACACGGGGTTCTTCATTAAGGCTATTGCTGATCAGTTGTCAACCATCAAAGTTACTCTTTCTTCTTTCCATCCTGTTAAAGCACTAAGTAATCTTTTTAGCCATAATGCTTGACATGCTGTTGCGGTTGCTGCCATGAATTCTGACTCGCATGATGATAATGCTACGGTAGGTTGCTTTTGAGTGCACCAACTGATAGGAGAGTTTCCAAAGTAGAATACGAATCATGTTGTGCCTTTCCTTTCTTCAGTGTAAACTCCATAGCTACTATCACTATAACCAATTAACTTGCATCCTCCATTGCTTTGATAAGTTATACCATAATATTTTGTTCCTTTGCTATAACGAATAACTTGTTTGTTTGATTTGAGATGATGCTCCTTTGGTTCTTGCATGAAACGACTAAGTACTCCTATAGAATAACTTAAATCTGGTCTCGTGTGAAGGATATATCTTAGGCATCCTATTAGACTTTGATACTTGGTGGGATCAACTAGTTCTCCACCTTCAACTTTTGTTAGTCCAAGTCCTGGATTCAGTGGTGTCTTTGTATCATTGCTCTCAAGCATTTCTAAGTCCTTGAGAATCTTGTTCACATAACCAGTTTGTTTAATTGAGATATCACCCCCTCTTTGGGTGACTTCTATAGCTAAGTAGTAGGCTAATAAACCTAACTCGCTCATTTCAAATTTTCCTTCCATTTGTGATTTGAACTTGTCAATTTCTTTCTTCGGTGATCCGGTGACAATCAAATCATCAAAATAAACTCCAACTATCAGATTAGAGTTTGAACTTGCCTTGATATAGACTGCTTGCTCTAATGAACACTTTTGAAATCCAAGTGACTTCAACGTGTTATCTAACTTTACATTCCATGCACGTGGTGCTTGTCGTAGTTCATACAAAGATTTTGAAAGTTTGTAAACTTTTCCTTTGTCTTGTGGTTTCACAAAGCCTTCAGGTTGAGAAACATACACTTCTTCCTTCAATTCTCCATGTAAGAATGTTGATATAACATCTAGATGGTGTACTTCCCATTTGTTATAAGCAGCTAAGGCTAAAATTAAAAACTTGTCTTTAAAACATAAAATCACAACATCGGGTTAAAACATCATTTCTTTTATCATTAGATGTCAGCCATTCAATCCATGCCATTTGCCATCCTCATGCCAGCTCTTTAAACCTGTTTACCTGCGTGCATACTAAAAGTCAGCTACGCTGAATCAGTTCTAGTTAGTCAGGCGACATCCAATACATACACATATCATACAAACATACATGTATTAACCTTGTATAAATATCCATAAGAGGAATGTCACGTAATATCTATTAAAAGAACTATTACTATTACTCATACTATATTTATTCTCCATGGAAGGAACAGTCTATATGCTTTCCATAGGAGGAACCCTATATATATTATCCATAGAAGGAACGCTATACTATCCATAGAAGGATCCTTACACTATCGATAGAAGGAACACTATGCTATCCATAGAAGGGACACTATGCTTATCCATAGAAGGAACATTATACACTATCCATGGAAGGAACTCTATATATATTATCCATAGGAGGAACAGTGTATATAAGTTATTATTTAATATCCATGTAAGGAGCTAATCACTTCCCTCGGCAATACGTGCAATATCCGAAGATCGTTCACGTACCGAAAAGCCTTCATCTTTACATTACATACAATATTCATATCTATATTTATAACCTGACAGTACGTACAATATCCGAAGATCGTTCACGTACCGACAAGTCTTTGCATATCCGTATCATACATATGCTTTCTATAATCATTCATACATATTCACATGTTGTACATATATATATATGTACATATCATACACATCCAACTTTCATATACATACCTCCCTTGTCAATACGTGCAATATCCGAAAATCGTTCACGTATCGACAAGCTTTCAATCACGTTCATATCATAATATCTATCACATAAATCATTCATGGCATACACTTACCACTTAAGCTAAGTGTATTAACTATCACATCGAGTATGCAAATAGCCTCGAAAACATAACAAGGAAATGGGGATAGAAACTAACCTGAATGCGGTTACGTCCGCCGTTAATATTTATCCCTTTATTTAGCCGTGTGCGACTGACTGTTTAATAAATGCAATATTAAATACTACTCTAGCCATTCTCATGTTCACTTAATTAATCTTACGTGTCTAAGCTGGTTTTACTTCATTGAATCTTTACCGGTAGTTAATAGTTATTCGTTAACCTTTAAAGGTATCTTTCATAAATTAATAAAGTCTAGGGGCTTCTAGGTAATTAAATCATTCTATTATAAGTCCAGGGACCTTTCTGTCATTCCTTCAAAGTCTAGTTCGTTACCCGGCTTTTCTTATTCGTTATTCAGTTCTTTAACGAATGGGGGCTCGTAACGAATTGACCTGTATAACGAACAAGACTCTTTATAACGAACTGACTACTATAACGAATTAGCCTCCACAACGAATTGACCCCCTTATAGCAAACTGATCTTTGTAACGAATTGGACTCTTTCGTTTGGTTTAGTTAATAAATGAAACCTATAACGAATAGGGTTCATTCGTCCCTTACTTTCACGAATGGTCTTAACGAATTGGGGTTAGTTCTTCATCCTTTACTTGACGAATTGACATAACGAATTAAGGCTCATTCGTTACCTTCCCTTAACGAATTGGCATAACAAACTAAGGCTAGTTCGTCAAACTTCCGCTAACGAATCAAGACTCATTCGTTAAGCTCCCGCTAAAAATTTAGGTTTAGGTCAGAGAATGTCAGAACATTCTCTGACATAAATCCTAACCTCGTACCAGCTTTCCGGCGCCGTCGCTGCCGAAAAACCGGGATCTCGCCAAAAAAGCGAGATCTCACTTGTGTTCCACCGTTTTTGTCCCGTTTGATCCAGATCTAAGCTAGGGTGACCCCTAGGCTCATCGTTTGCTCGGTTCACACCCGATTCCACCCGGATCTCATGACTTTAATAGTTTAAAGGTGTCGGCTCGTTGTTTCGCGACTAGATCTAACGAGTTTGGATCTCTACAATATCATACTATCATTACCTCGGGTCGGGAATTGATTCTTCTTCTATTTCGGCTCGAGAGAGAGAAAGTAGGATGAGAGAGAGCTAAGTGTGTGTTTTGGGTGGTGTATGGAATGGGTGGTAAAATGAATGGATTATGAGTAATTATGGTATTTATATTATGGGTCATGGGCTTAAGCCCATGGTCTTTTCCTCCTTCCTTGTTAACCCAAGTCCGTTACCCATATTACTAAACCCAACACAAGCCCAACTCATACTTCTAAACATTATTATTATTTTATTAACCGAACGGAAAACTGGATGTATACTCAATACCACTATTGTCATTTGTGTTAACAATTTTGTACCATACTTGTTACGTGTTTACATGCTTTATGTGAATCGTAATCGGAGAGGTCCAACATAATCTCATAATAGTATGATCACACGACAGTCGTAATAGCTTCGTGCTTTTCGACATCTCATTTATTTTTGCTCATTGGTTAAATTGCTTATCTCATTTGACTTGTTGCAATATCTATTTTTCTATTACATGTAAATTAAAACTGGTGTGTTGCTCATTCAACCTTGTGTTGACAAACGTACTTTATTTTTAACGCATATACAGTTCATCGTGTGATGTGAAATTAGTTCAAGTTTTGGAAGAACACTTAAGAATAAAGATAGAGAAATTAAACAAGACTTTTGTTTTTATGATTTATGTTTGTTTGGTGAACTATTTGTCTTTTTGGATATTGTATTGAATAATTTGTTTTAACTGAATTTTATTAAATAGATATTGAAATTTCCAATATTGCTTGATAGTAACTTGAGAGCTGTGAGCAATCAGTTCACGCCCCGGCATTTCCGCCGTAGGTTGGGGTGTGACACGACATCTTGAAGGAAACCACGGTGCATGCTTTGTCTAATATGTATGAAAAGCCTTCGGCAGCTAATAAAGTTTTCTTGATTTGTGAACTGGTGAAGACGAAGATGAAGGAAGGAAGTTCAGTTACAATACACATCAACAAATTAAACTTGATTTTGTCAAGACTTGGGTCAGTTAGTATCAAATTCGAGGATAAGGTTCAGGCTCCACTACCTTTATCGTCCTTGCTAGATAGCTGGCCAAGAACTGTTAAAAGAATTACTAGTTCAACCAGTGAGTTCACTTTTGATGGGATTCGGGATCTTATTCTAAGCGAAGATGTCAGATGAAGAAATTCAGGTGAATCATCGGGTGATTTAATGCACGTTGGTATAGGAAGGAGAAATAACAGAGGTAATGGGAGCGGGAACAATAAAATGAATCAGTCTAGGACTCGGAAGGATGTGGTATGTTGGAAGTGTAACACGGCGGGACATTTTAGGAATCAGTGTCCGAATGATAAGAATGAAAAGAAAGAAGTCAACACTGCGGAATAATACTCAGAGGATGAGGCTTTAGTTCTTAGTGTTGAGGATTATGTTGATTCCTGGGTCATGGATTCCGGTGATTCATTTCATGCTACCCACAATAGTGAAGCATTACAGAATTTGAAGAAAGTTGATTTTGGTAAGGTTAGACTGGCGAACAATGATGTTCTTGATGTTACGGGCATAGGCGTCATATATTTAGTTACTTCAGTCTGTTCATGGTCCTTGAGGGATGTCAGTGTGATTCCAAGCTTAAAGAAAAAGTTGATTTCTGTTGGGCAGTAGGATGAACAGAGACATGAGGTTAAATTTGGGAACGGGCAGTTGAAAGTTGTTAAGGGAAATCTTGTCATAGCTCGAGGAAGAAAGAGGGGTTCATTGTATATGGTTAGTTTATGGTCTGAGGGAGTAAGGCCCAGTTCAGAAGAAGACCAAAGTCCGGTTCACAGAGTCTAGTGGGCATAAGAAGTTTTGTTTTGTAGGAAATAAACCCAAAGCCACATGTCACAGGTTAAACATACTAGAAGAGATTCAGAGAAACCAGCTAGGGGTTTTCGTGGCAGTGGGAGCACTGGTAGTTAGCCAGTAAAAGCTTTAGCCAGAATTACTAGACAGTGGGTTAATAGAACTAGTATTTCAGCGGTTAAAGTCTCTCCAGAAAATTACCTTCTTAATATGGAGAGTGTTATTTGTTCTCAAGGTATTCCAGGATTCGGCAGTTCATGTAAGTGGGAGCTTGGTAGGGACAGAGAACGAGTCGGTGGCAGTTGTAGCCATGACTGATGTGTTGGAGCTCGAGGGAGCTTCAACAGGTGTTCTAGTTAACTAACGAGAAGGCAGATGCAACTAGGAAGACGAGGAATATTACAAGAGGTACAAGCAATCATCGGTAGACAGTTTGAAGATTATCAAGCCTCCAAGTGGGATATTGTTGGGTTATGGAGGCTCGATTAATGTTGGGCCGGTTCATTTTAGTAGACTAAATTGGTGACAGTTAATTAAAGAGGCATATGGCTCGGTTTTAATTTATATTAGGCCCGTTATTGTTTTCTTGGGGAACAAGTTGTTAACCCTAATTTTGTAATTATAAATAGATATCTTGTACTTGTAATTCCTCATCACGAGTGAGGCAGAAAACAATAATAAAAGTATCCTGGTTGCAGCCCGTGGACGTAGGTCAGCCGACCGAATCACGTAAATCTCGTGTGTTCATCTTCGTTATATTCTCTTGTAGATTATATTGTGTTTGTGTGTGTGTTGTAATACCCGAATCCCTAACAATATATATATATATATACTAGTGGGAAACCCGCGCGATGCGGTGGCGCCGGCGAGTTTCAACGGGATACACATATATTCTGTTAGTTAATAAATTTCTCATGATACATTGTATGGTATTTATATTAGTTTTCTTCTTCATAACATCAATGTGGTCTTATGCTATGAACCTTACAGATCTTAATAGTACTATTGCATATATATATATATATAGTTATAGCAAGCACATAGCAGCAATGTATTCACAACCAGGCTGGACATGGAACAGTACATCTTACTGGCCCATTCAGTTCAATATCAACATTTGAAAACAAATACACAATGGTTCATGCAGTTCAATACAATCAAAACAAAAAAAACCCATGAATTACAAGGTTTTATACTAAATCACAAGTTCAAAATCTCATTGGGAATTTCATGAGTATTTTTAACCAATTGCACAACCACATCGCCACTTCGATTTCAAGTATGCACTTCATAAAGTTACCTTAAAAATGGCAGGCTACAGCAACAACATGAAAAAAGCTAACCTACACCAATAATCAGCACGAAAATGTCAAGCTAATTGTCTCAGAAGATAGCCGATTCTGATATAGAATCAGAATTTGATGCAAATTATAAGTTGTTAATTATCGCATTCGAAAGGTTATTACCGTCATTTTGAAAGATTAGAAAGAAAAAGAACTTTGATTAATTCTATTAATGGACCTATTTTGGTCAAGTTTGACTTTCTTTTTTGTCAAAATTGATGACAAAGTTCGTGTATTATTGAAAATCTACATCATGTAACCTTCATATAGTCTACCTTAGATGTGTACAAAACCAGTTTTAAACCCAAACCGAACCGGTTTGGTCAACAGCTGGTCAAAACCGGTTTGACTCAACCCGGTTCGGTTTATAAACAGGTTTAGAAGCAAGATAGACCAGCCTGGTCACGTCGGCTTGGTTCGGTTTATAAACCGGTTTTCCTCAAACCGGTTCGGTTTTAAAACAACCGGTCCTGTAACTGTCGCTTTGGGAACCAGTTTGGGTGAAACCGGTTTTAAAACCAAACTGGTTCGGTTCGGTTCGGTTTGCCTAAACCGGTTTTTTTGTACACCTCTAGTCTACCTGGTGCATTTCCTTAACTTGGAGCCATCAATTTCACGTAGGCAGAAAGTAATCAAAAACATTACCTCATCAGATTCTTTCCTTGACTTGGAATATACAAGGATGCATGACATCCTCATTAGCAGCTTCTACAACCAGCAGTGCACCAAAAAAACAAAAAACATGTCAAAAAAATATTTTGGATATTTTTCCAAATTTAGTTTACTGGTCAAAATATCTGAATGAGCGAACCAACTAAACGATCCTAACAAGTGAACCATGTTAAAATGTTTGACTTGTTTACAAACGTAGCTGGCTTGAGTCGTTTACAAACCGAACGGCTCGGCTTGTTTATATTTACAAGCTAAAATGTTGATCTAGAGCTCCCTCGTGGAAAGGTCGAGCCAACTAATTTCTTTTTAAAAGGAACATTCTAAATTCGCGTCACCTTAAACATGTGTTCATCATTGAGGATGTTTCATAATCATTAAAACCCTAAAAACAATTGCTTTACTCGATAAAAACGGTTTACTTGTGGGTTTAAATTACCTTTGTGCCCTTTTGCTTGGATGGCATGTCCCCACCCTCCCTTTTCTTTTTAAATATATGTTGACGCATCCACGCATCAAAATTTTCCTCAAATTATCGTTTTCATTTGGTGAGTCAGCAACTGAATTCTTGGGTAAGTCTTCCTTCCGGCCCGGACAATTCCTTGTCTAGTAAACACTTTGAGTTTTAATATGTGACAACGATTTAAAATATTTACAAATATTGAATAAATGATTCAATCGTAACGGAACTAACCGACAAACCGTAACGGAACAAAACTAACCGACAAACCGAACCGAAATGTACGAACTCAAATAAAAACCAGCGAGAACTAACCGACAAACAGAACTAAAATAACCGAAATAAAACTGTAAATTTAAAGTCCAAATAGAAAAACCAAAAAAACCAAAGCTAAAACCATTGCAAAATAAAACCAAAACAAAACAACACAGTTTTCAAAAACCTAAAAACCTGAAATTTTGGTTTTTTGTTTCAATTTAAGCCCAAAACCGACCCATGCAAATCGCTTTTCATATGTATAATTATGATATTTAATTAAAAAACAACTACCAAACCCATTGCAAAAACCAAAATATTAAAAAAAAAAGCGAAACAATTTATAAACCCTAAAAAACCGAATTTTTAGTTTTCTGGTTCGGTTTGAGCCCAAAACAACCCATGCACATCCCTTGCCATATGTGTAAACATGATATTCAACTAAAAAACGACTACTAAATCATAATTCGGGCAGTAAGTTAGCTTGATGGAAATGATTTGGCTTACTTGTGACATAGACGCGCTGGTTTGACTGATATCAACTTAATGTTGCTCCAAGTCAGCTTCGGCATGTTTTACCTATAAAATAATGTAAATCACAATGAAATCAAATAAACTTGAATATTAACATACTACACAAACCCCTTTAATGTTTTATAGACATAACTTTTTAGTTATTTAAAATTGATACAAGGAATTGTTGATGATGTTGTTCTTTTGTTAAGTTATAATAGTCTCAAACATTGCTAGTTTTACCAAACCGATACCTTTTTAAAATGTACTGTTTTGATTCGAACCAAACCGATACCTTTCTAGAATGCCCATATTCGTTTTGACCCGCACCAAACCAATACCTTTTTATAACAGCCCGTTTTGACCGGAACCAACACCTTTTTAATAACTGATTATTATGCATTAAAAAATATTAAAAGTGAGTTAATAAGGGTACAGTTAGAGATTTACCTAATGCCTAAATCGCAAAAGTAATTTTATTGAAATCAGAAACTGAGTCAGCATAATGCTTGAAACGAGAGCTGAGAGCGCCATGATCCCTTTCCGTGTGCCTCATGTACGCACTGTGCCTTTTCAAGATAGAAAAAAACGAACCTTGAACGTCACGCGTTAAAATGGCCTTAAACATGATCAAAAATGAAAACTAATTTAACTATCTAGATTGGATTATAAGCCTTCTAATGCAAGAAAACAAATTACGGAAAAATCAAATAAAGCTTACCGGGCTTTCCTCCATAATCAAAGCATTTAGGAAGATATTTTGAAATAACACATCCACAATGAACACACTGCAATGAAAAATTGTTCATTAAAATTGAAATATAATATGGTGTTTACTGTTTAGTGATTAAAAGGTTAGTTGCTTAAGAAATTACTTTATCAATTATCACACTATTTGCATTCGTGACAAATTATGAAAAACATATATACTATTTAGCTCACTCTTTCGGTGTTTTATTTTCTTGAACCAAAAAAGCATAAGTTTTGAATAAAACTAAGCAATTTTGAATGATTTCTGGAAACACTATTGCATATATATTCACGATTGTAAGGTAACAAAAACCTGTTTATAAACCTTAATGCTTCTTTGAGCTGTCCCATCGGAAGATATGAGGCGTCATGCCAATAATAACCCTTAATGTGCCTCGCCGTTCACGCAGTACACATAAAATCCCTAGTCGCTGCAATTTCATATGAACAAAAAGAAAAGAATGTATCATACTTTACCAGAAACATCACGATTTCAAGAAAAAAGAAGTATGCTTACAGATCCACTGAGATTTATTGAAAAATCGCACGGAGAAGAGAGCGGTAGTTGTTAAAATAACGGCGGTGTAGCTGTTACAAAAGCAGCGGCGGCGGCGGTGATTCTTCCGACACCCGTGGCAGATCTGTAAATCGGTGGATGATGGTTGGAGTTCAAATTTTGATGAATCAGAAGATTTTTGAGTTTTGATTCCATCAGCAGAGAACGCGCGTCATATGCTAGTTTTGAGGGCCTTGCATTACAAAGTTGCACATGGTGTTTTAAGACTTCTAAAACTCTTAAATTTAAGAGTTTTCAGTGAAATTACCTCCTTGCCCTTCTTATATGTATTATAATATAGGAGGGACAAGAAAGTAATTTCACCAAAACTCTTAAAAATAAGGGTTTTACAACTCTTTATGCATTATGTACAAACTTAAAGCATAATTTTTCAATGAAGACTATACCCGTCAAGTGTAAATGAATTCAAAATTCAAATTGTTCCTCCGGTCATTTACCCAACTTCCATACCCCCCCCCCCAAAAAAATCCCTAGCGTCGCTTCTTCATGGATCCCCTTCATTCGCTTCCAGACGGCTTCATTTCAGCTTCACGCACCTCCAACACGCTAACAACTGTGTAGATGACTTCAATAAGGCTATGAGGACTCCGGCTACCAAAGATTCTTGGTAAGCACTGATGTGTGAAAAACGTACAAAATATTAAAAAAACAAGTTTTACCGAATTCACCTAAAAAACTACACACAATCGGCAAGTGTACAGGATGCAATGTAGCTAGCAAGTAAGAATGGATATCGAACCTAGGACATTATGGGTAAACTCTAATTATTAAACCTAATGATTACTAACCTAAACTTTCTTTTGATTTTTATATTACTTAAACTAATAAACTTAACTAATTATAAATTAACTAAAAATAAAACTTTATAAAAAATCGGGTTTTAAACAAATATGAGAAACGACTACCTAGATAATGGGATCCTACTAGTTAAATTAATAGTTAACGAACTTGACTTGGTTGAAAAACAATATCTTAAAAATATGACACTAAAAACCACTAAAGTACGCTAGATTGCCTCCCGGCCTCACCAACGACACCCTAGAACTCTAATGACATGTGAAGCTCAATTGCTAAAGGTTTGGATCACCTCCCGGTCTCATCTTACCTAATAATATTATGGTACCTCGAAACCCAAATAACCTCCTGGTCTCTTTGAATACAATATATATTAATATAAAGGGGGTATTAATAAAAAATTTGAACACAAACCCGCAAAAGACAAAGATGACACAATAATCTAAGGGACCTAGGATAACTCACTCCCGTGCAATTATTACCCAAACCCGCAAAAGACAAAGATGACACAACACTAGATTGCCTCCCGACCTCTCTAGTAATAGAACAATAAAATCTAATAAACTTTTATAAATTATGCCTATGATTTTTTCGACCATAAACCGCAAACAAGTTGAAAACACAAAGTAAACAACTTAATCATGTGTCTAACAATCACCAAAAAACTATTAAACACAAGTGGAATAAATATTAAAATAATAAACTAGATTTAATTACTCAACCATATCATGATCAAACCAATTAAAAACTTTACCATAATACTAAATCAACCAATGTCAAATAATAATTCGTCAAACCATTAATATAACATAGTGCTCAACCAAAACCTAGGTAGTTTAAAGTATTTAGCTACTCATAATAAAGTATGAAACGAAAATAAAAATAAGTTCACAAAAATAATTCATAACAAAAAATTAATAAAAAAACCAGCTTTGGACGCCTCTTGCGAATTATAGCCCACCACCAAAAGGTTAATAATTAATATTCTTCTTCTGCTCTTCTCGTATGTCTCTTTTTTTTTTCAACCAAACAAAACCCCAACTACTATATTATTATATGTTATGCTTTCTTTTGGCACCTTTTCGACAAAACCCCAAGAACCCCCTTTTTGACTTCACGATGTGTGTGGTGCAGCGTCTCTCCCTATATTATTATTATTATTATTACTATGCCCAGAATTCATATCTTCAGGTAAAAATCATATCAAAACCATTATTATTATTATTATTATTATTATTATTATTATTATTATTATTATTTTTCTCTTCGTCTGACTTGCACTCTTTATAATATATATTTTAGGGTATTAGGTTTTTATTAGTAAGGGCCATCAATATAATTAATTGGTCCAGAACTAATTTGTTCCTCCTTTATTTTTCGCAACGTAGCCCAACAAAAAACCATTTAAGTAAATAGCTCATGATTGATCTTGAAATCTTCGTTGAAGCTCTGAACCAACGCAACATGAATTTGATCCATGGCCATTGTTAATTTATTTCTTTTGATTTTCTTGTGGGCCCAGCTCATATGTCTTCTAAGATTTGATGTCCAAGACTTCGACACCTACAATACATTCACACAATCACTTATTTAGTTTTTAACTCGTTGCCTTACGAAACCTTTAAAATTTAAATATGTGTCAGTTGAGAGTAATATTACCTAAAAACGTCAAAAGCTATTTAAAATGCAGGAAATATCTATAACATTTATATATAATTTAGGCCATATCAAGAACAATTTTCTTCTATAATCGGTTGTATATTCGTTTTTTATTCTGATCTGAGGACTAATGATGATTTTGTTCATCTTTCCGACAAAGCTTAGTGACTGTTGTTAGGTAGATTACGATGGCGGAAGGCTTTACTTTTTGGCATATTCAGACGTACTTGGTGAACTTAGGAAGCACTGGTAATTGCCGTCGGTGGTCGACATGGATAGTTGTTCAGGTAGAACATTGGCGGTGTTTAGGGACAAACCAGTTCCGACCACTGGGTAAGATTTTGCGATTCCATGCTAATTTTTCTTCAATTATATGCCACGTCACGATATGTCTTTTTTTGGTAGCTAAATACTGCAGCATTTGATGTCATGCTTGCAAATAGTTCTGAAATTACAACAAGTTAGCATATGAACAATTTCCCAATTTCACCTTTTCAAATGGTGACAATGTTGTTTCCAAAGCAACTTTGGATGGGAAAGGTGTTTTCTTATTAGTAAGTTACTTTAAGAGTTGCAGCTGTTATGGTAAGTTTGTTTTTTTCTTTCATATCAGTTAAAGCTGGAACATAGTTTAATATTGCATCTGTCTTATTTGCTAATATTTTACTTGCGAGTATTAGAGTGTATTTAGTGTACATATTTGCACGTATCTGAATAACGTTAAAGTAGAAGGACTAGAAATATAGTATCGCATCCAGATTTAGATCCAAATTTCACTGATATACATCATAGCATCACAATTCAAAAGATAATGAATAAGTTTCATAGGTGAGTATTTCAAATCTTTTTATTTTGTGTTATGAGTTTGTAAGTCCATATATCATTTTGCAATAGAGTTTATGACAGTAGAGGTAGTGTAATGTTCAGGAAAGTATGATGTCATTTGCATTCAATGATGCATTGGTCATATTGCTAATGACGGCTTCGTGTCATTCTTTGAGAAAGTAAAGGTATACTCAAATTCTTTTTATCTCTACTCATGTTGTATAAATTTCCTTATGCATTTTTTCCCTTAAAGAATGACATTATATATGATTACTCATTAGGGGTTTCAACGAGTTCGGCTTCATTTTACTTACGAGAGCTCAAGCTTGAGTTTGATTTGTTTCAAACTCTTTTTCTAAAGCTCGAGCTCAGCTTGTGAGTTGCCTTTTCAAGCTTGGGCTTGGCTCGTTTATTATCTATTAATTAGTTTATATAAGTTCTTAATAATTTGAATTGAATTTCAAAATATATTAAAATTAAAAATTCACAAGGTTTGTTAAGGCTCGACGAACCTAAACATGCTTTTTATACAAGGCTTGAGTTCGATAACTAACGTACTAAACCAGCTTTATTAGAGGCTTGGGCTTAGCTCGACGCATGCTAAAAAAGCACATGCTATTTTTATTTTAATTTATTTTATTTGCATTTTTACATACTTCTTAGGTTAATGATGGCAATGTTAATTATTTAGTATATTTACAGGCCTAATTATGAAAAGGGAAAGCAGGACAGTTTGAAATTAGCTCAGCCCGGGTTTGGTATAACGGTCTGATTATTGATAGCTGAATTGGTAACCCACTCTCTTTTGGTTTTCTTATATTGCCGCTCTTATATGTTTGTTTGTGTTTACATTTGATTTATGCTAAACTGTTACTTGCAGACAAGAAATTGTTATATACAACACCTTGAGACTTCGAAATAATGATCAAACAAGTGCTTTCATGGGGCATACGGTTGATGTCACAACGAATCGAAGCTGAGGTTACTAAAACACCAAAAATGAGCATGCTGATAACAATGAAGGGCAAAATATTATTTATCATTTAAACTTGAATGATCTTTCAAACGCTTTTAAACAAGATGTTAATGAGCTATAGAAAATTAACAAAATCAGTGGGTTCATTTTGATCAATGGATTCTATTGTATCTAAAGTAACAAAATCATAAACTAAAAAAAATCTCTTCGGTTAATTATTGTGTTATCTTTGTTCTACTTATTTTGTGCGTGTATGTATTTGTAAGACCTGCAAATTTGTTATGCACGAATCTGTGTAGGGGCATTTTGATCATATCTGTGCTGGGGCAATATGAAAAATTTGCACAAAGTTTTACTTGCAAATGTCAAATAGCAGTTTTTTTAATTATACCATACCATCGCCATTAATAACCAGTTCATTTCGGCTGTATAATAATAATCTATACTATTTAATAAATAAAGCTTTCTAAATGACACATGTCATCACTATGTTGATCCTTACAACTCCCCCATCTCATATTAAGTATATTTCTCTTTTTAATATTTCATTTTCAATTTTTAATACTTCCATCCTAATTTAAAAGAATTAATACCATCATAAATATGTTAATTTGTTTAATAAAAAAAATATTTCATTAGTTATTAATATTAGATTTTTATAAGTAACCAATACGAAAGGCGTGGGTTTCTTTAACCGATTAAAGTATCAAACATTGTTTATGTCAAAATGGTTTAAGATTAGTGTAAGGCCCCGTTACCGGTAGCCCTACTTTGTACGTTGAATTTACTCATAAAGCAGTTCTAAATATCAGAGTTAATAAAAACTTTCGCGGAATAATAAAACTTTCAACCATAACATTTTACCTAACCATCAAATCATGTCTTATAAAACATTCGTAGTAAATTAAAACAAAACATAGTCTTTAAAACATCACAACATTTCTCTGAGATGCCAGTATCTTCGATTCCATGCCATGTGTCTTCAGTCACTCGAGCTGCCTCAACCTATTTGCCTGTGTGCATACTAAAAGTCAGCTACGCTGAGTGAGTTCTAGTTAATCACATAACTTACTTTTCATACACATAAACGTGCCCGAATGTACGCATTACATACATATCATGATCAGCATTCGTCCATACACATTCATATCTAACCATACATTATAAAGGGCGTTTCACCATACATACCTCGGATATTATTAGGGTCCGGTATCCTCCATCCTCGGATATTATTAGGGTCCGGTCACCCTTCATCCTCGGATATTATTAGGGTTCGGTACCCTTCATCCTAGGATATTATTAGGGTCCGGTACCCTTTCTTGCATAGCTTCATACTATACCTGTTCTTAAATACTTTTCCTGACAATACGTGCAATCTCCGAAGAGCGTTCACGTACCATTAACATATCATACGTACATTATGCATACATCATATATATTCATACATGCATCTTATCTTACATCATACATGGCAATCACATCATTAGCTACCACCTGACGGTACATGCAATATCCGAAAATCGTTCACGCACCGTCAAGCAATCATCATACATAAATCATACAAGGATACACTTACCACTTAAGGTAAGTGTATTAACTATCACATCGAGTATGCACACAGCCCCGAAAACATAACAAGGAAGTGGGGCTAGAAACTCACCTCAATGCGGTTGCGTTCACTGTTTACGGTTATTCCCCTCTTGAGCCGTGCACGACTAACTGTATAATAATTATACGTATTAATAGACTATCACTACACATATCATCTTTCTAGTTTAATTATTACCCTCAACGAAAGGGGATCCGGGAGCAGCGCCCCTGGCAGTGGGGTTCTAGGGGCGGCATCCCCTAGCGGGGTCCAAGGGGCAGAGCCCCGGGTTGGGGTTAACTGTCTTAACACATTTTCCATTAGGATTTTGAATCATTAAATAATTTGCTACTTAAAAGTTCAAGGGCTTCTTTGTAATTAAATCATTCTTTTCTAAGTCCAGGGACTGTTCTGTCATTCCATCAAACTTCTGGTTCGTTACTTGGTTCTTAACGAATTGTGTTATCTTAACGGACTGATCCATGCAGCGAATTGAACCCTTTAACGAACTGGTTATTAAGCGAACTGGATCTTATAACGAATAAGTACATAACGAACCAGTCCTGGTAACGAATTGGTCCATCCAATTCGTTATCTTTTCTAACGAATGACTATAACGAATTCGTTATCTTTTCCTTAGCGAATCTGGACGCGAACTAAGGCCAGTTCGTTATTCTTTCCTCAGCGAATCAACAAAACGAATTGAACACGAACTGTAGCTAGTTTGTTATGTTCCCATAGACGAACCAGCTAGAGAATCACCTTTCATTCGTTAAATCCCCGTAGCGAACCAGGGTTAGTTTAGGGAATGTCAGAACATTCCATGACATCCTCGTATTAACTTTTCCGGCGCCGCCGCCGGATTGCCGCCGGAAAACCGCGAACACGTCGAAAAAACGAGTTTTAACTCGCTTTTCACCGTTTTTCGTCCCGTTCGATCCAGATCTGAGCTAGGGTGACCCCTAAGCTCATCATAGGTTCAGTTCATACCCGATCTCACCCGGATCTCGTGACTTAAACGGTTTAACGGTGTCGGCTCGTCGTTTCGTGACTATATCAAACGGGTTAAGCTCATACAATATTAAACTATCATTACCTCGGGTCGGTGCTCGGATTCTTTCTTGGTTTCGGCTATAGAATGAGAGAACTAGAGAGAGATCTTAAGTGTGTGTATTGGTGGTGTATGGAATATGTGTGTATGAGGATTAAATGGAGATTAAGGGTTTATATATTTATGGATCATGGGCTTAAGCCCATGGTCTTTCCTTCTCTCCCTTATGACCCAAGTCCATAACCCATATCCATACATCCAACACTAGGCCAACTCATATTCTATTTATCTAAACCGATAACGATCCACTATAAAATAAATGAAATTTATTTTGTCATTATAACCAAAAGCAGGATGTTACAATTAGAATGAGTTATGGTTCACGGGTTGGTTTAAAAAAGTAGTCATTTACAACTAAATTTTGATATAGAAAATAACAAAGAAATAATTTATGATTTATGAATTTTCTAACAACTTTTTATTTCCAAATTGCGTAATGCGTAACTTTTCTACCGTATAATATATCTTTATATGTGATACATTTTTTTTTTTGTATTTCACATTATATTATTATTTAAAAAAATTATTTATTCTAACCCGTGTGATACACGGGTAACTAAACTAGTAATAATATAATTAATAGTATTATATAAGTCAAATTGTGAAAATATATAATTATCATTTTTGTTCCATAAATATTTATAGTTACAATCCTTTATTATTATTATTATTATTATTATTATTAATTTAATTATCATTTTTGCAAAATCTTGAGACTGAAAGATATAAACCAGAGGTGTTACTAGAAGGTCAACATGAACTTGCTTTATTGCCACTATATTGGTAGGGGTGTGTTTGCTCTGTTATGGACTAACCGAACCAAAAACCAAAAATTCGGTTCTTACTTTTCGTAAATCTGTTTAGTTTCATTTTTTTGGTTTTTAGTTTTCATAATGAGTTTGGTTTCGGTTTTTTCGGTTTCAAGTATTTATGAAAACTGTTTCGTTTCGGCAAAAGTATTTTTGAAAACTGTTTCGTGTCGGTTATTTTGGTTTGAAGCATGGTCTGAAGATGGGTGCTTTTATGTATTTCTGGTTTTGGGTTTTCGATTTTTAAAATGGGTTCAGTTTTGTTTCGTTTTTTTTCTTGGTATTAGGATTTTGGATTTAACAACACGATCTGTTTTTTTCCCGATTTTTAAAAATATGTTCAGTTCGTTTTTAGGTTGATTTTCATGATGGGTCCGGGTTCGATTTTAGTCATATTTTTATGATTGGTTTGGTTTAGATTTCTGAAATCTTTGGGATGAAAAATACCCAGAATAATGAAGGTGGGCATGATACTTTTAGTTTCGAATTTTCTTTAATTAATGATAAATTAGTTATTACATCTTTTGGCCTAAAAATTTTGGCTACGCTATTTATTACAAGCTCGTTTTAGTTTTTTTTTTGTTCGATTGAATTTTTTTAGAGATGAATACACGTGAAACTAAATTGGAAATTCTTTTTTTGAGAAAACAAAACTAAACCCCAACTTATGAGTTGGGTTAAGTTAGTTCAGTTCGGTTATGTCGGTTAATAGAGATAGTGGTATGTTACTTATGAGTTGGACGTTTACTGTTGCGAGGACTTGATGGTTCCTGCTCATGAATGCTAAGATCACCACAGGAGACTATGCACTTATGAGTTGGACGTTTACTGTTGCGAGGCCTTGATGGTTCCTGCTCAGGAATGCTAAGATCACCACAGGAGACTATGTGTATTAGTTACTTGGCTTAGGTTTGTTTCTTTGTTTTAATAGGTTCCTGGTCGTGTTTACCAAATACTTTTGGCTTGTAATATGCGGTTGTTTAAGGAAAAAGTGTTTTTTAAAGATGTACACGTAGCCGAAATAACCAAACCGTAACCAGAGTACCCGATGTAGCTAGACTGAAATAAACAAACCAAATAATAGACTAATGGTTTGGTTTTATTTTTTCTGAAAAAATTAACTGTTGGTTCAGTTTGATATATTTTGGGCTTGTTTCGGTTGCTATCAACCAGAAACTAAAAAACTGAACGCAATAAAATAACCGTTGGTTCGGTTTGATATATTTTTCAAAAACGAAAATGTTTTTAGATGAGAGTAAGTCCAAAGTCAACTTTGAATCAACATAATGCATGAAGTCTTCAACCGTTACCAAGAAACTAAAACTAAAACTAAAATGTGATGCTCTACTGAGGTATGATTGTATTTATTCTTCATCCCATAGAAAAATAAATATTAGCAATTTGATCAAATGTTGTTTTATATGATTTTTTAATACATGTTTTTGATAGGTTTGTGGATGATAATGATATAGAAAGTTCCTTGTAATTAAAGCTCAGGATGCTACCACACTAGGTAGGGGTGCGCAGATTTAGGATTGGCCCGGAAATAACCGAAGAACCGATCCGAATTTATCTGAACCCGGACCGACCCTATATTATACAGGTTAGTTTTTGTCACACCTCAACCTACGGCGGAAATGCCGGGGCGTGAACTGATTACTCACAGCTTTTCAAAGGTTACTTTCATGCATTATTAATATTTTTGATATCTATTAAATAAATTTTCAAATAATAATCATCCATACAAAATTCAAATAAGAGAAGTACATATATTAATCAATAACAATATGTCTCATTAAGTTTCTTCTAGTATAAATCCTTAAGTGATCTTGTACTTTAGTTACTTCACATCAAACAATAACCTACATATGCGTTGAAAATAGAATGGTTTCGTCAACACAAGGTTGAGTGAGCAACACACCAGTTTAAATGTTCATATAAAAATTAAGTATTTGTAACAAGTCATATGAGAATAACAAATTAACCAAATGAGCAAGTATAATTGAGATGTCGAGAAGCACAAAGCTATAACAACCGGCGTATGATCATACTATTCTGATATTATATTAGGACCTCTCTGAATGCGAAAGCATATAAGCACATAAACAAGTAAAGTATAAGTTGTTAACACATATGACAATAGTTGCAGTTTTGTGTATAATTATATATGAGAAATACAATTTACGTATATGTCAACAAAACCTGGAAAAACAAGTAAAAGTGGGGAATGTGGTACTCACGTCAACCGACGAACAAAGGTGAAATAGAATATTAAGAATGCGGATATCACGAGTTGACGATAAAGCCTAAAAGGAACAAGGAGAATACGAATACATTTAATTTAATGAACTAGATCGATTATGAAAACTCAATAATTAAGTTAATACTACACCCTTTTGATCATAATTAATTTAATAATTATTAGTTTATTAAATTATATACATAAAGTGTATTAATAATATTTTATCATATATATAAAAATAAAATTCATTTTTTAAAGTATTATTAATTTGTTAAATTAAATTATTAAAATATTTTATCATATAAAATACATCTTAAAACATTGTTAGTTTTATAAATATATTTATATAAAGTTTTACTTATATATTAAAATATAAATATTAGTTTATATGTTATATACACACACACACACACACACATATATGTTTACATGAAAGCTCAAATAAAAAACAATTGTTTTGTGAGAAGTGTGAGAATGCTTTAAAATAAAATACAACACCTAAATAGGACACTATACTATACAACTTTTAGAAAACTATTAATCTCAACCACTAGATCCTAGATCAAAGGGTATACGTCTATTCTTATGCTTCTCACAAAACTATTGTTTTTTACGTTAACCCTACTCATGTTTACATATACGTATATACACGGACAAAAGATGCGAGAAAACAAGTGTTATAAAGTCTGTTTTAAATAAAATAATTTTATTTAATCATCATTATTGATCTTATACTTATTAAATGTTAAAAAAAATAAATAACAAAAATATGGTGAAAAATCGGGGTGGCAGGGAGTCAAACACGCGACTTGCCCCCCGTAAGTCATATGGTTAACCAGCTGGGCTATCCAGCTTCATAAAACTTAGAGCTGTTCCCTATTATATAAAAACAGAAAAAGATTCAAACAAATTTGCTTATAAACCCTAACAACTAAATTGATCAAATCCGTTGGTGTTAATCAAATTAGCCTTAGGGCTTTTGTTCCTTACAGAAACGCGATCATAACCATGTATAACAATTACCTCGTTAACGATCTGTGCTAGGTGAAATGATGAAGAATAGAGCCAGTGATGTGGTTGTCAAGAACAGGGATAAAATGAATACGATAATGTAATTAAGTTTTGGGGAATGATTGCCGACGAGCGGAGAGTGATGAGTGTGATTTTAATTGCGCAAAAAAACTTGTTTATATAAGAAACGAATTTAGGGTTTAGTTTGAAATTTAAAATCGGATATTGATGAACAATTGGAGATAATGAACACGTTTTCTTCGTTTAACAGGCCTCGGATAAGGTATTATGATAATTACGAGATCAAGATAACAAAATTTCAAAGTTCAAATTATCAGATTAGGGTTTCGGGTGCGAATTGGATGAAACGGGTCGGATTCAAGGGTTTGGATAATGGATACCCAGATGTAACATACGGGTTATAACATAATTTAAATTTCAGTCCTTAAGATTAAAGGATGGATACAAAGAGAGGTTAAACATCATATTTTGGGTTGAAAATGCCAATATAGAAAAGTTATCATTATATATTATAAATATAAATAATTGATAACTATATATTAATAATTAATCTTCACAATAAGAATGACATTAAAAAAAATATAACCTGAACATCGAAACGAGTCAGGTTTTAAAGAAAAATATTAATTCGAAAACCCGAGTTGTTACAGTTTCGGTCCTCAGTTCCTGGCAATTCGATTTCGGGTCGGGTTCGGGTATTAGCCCATGAAAATGTGCAAAAAACCCGAAGACCGATTTGCAGCGAAGAAGGGTTAAGATTTCCTTTGATACAGATATAAATCTGTCTCTTTTTTCTAGTTGGAGAATCTTTGAGATGAAAAGAGATGAGTGAACATGAGACCAACTTTAAACTTCTCTGGATGATGAGGCAGCAGTAGGAGAGTCTCTGCAAGGAAAACACGAGGAGTTATACGTAAAAAGATAACCTAATATTGATGTTTAGTGGGCTTTTAATTTAACCAAAGCCCAATAAGTCCAACTCACAACCTGATATATAAATAATTAGAGTGCTAAATAAACTCAAAGTAAACAACAATTTTAACTATTTATTTATTATTTAACCAGATAAAGTAGTTGTTACAAAACGTTTTTAACACTTATTTTTCTATATAATTGTACTTTATATTTATTTTTCTTTATTAATTTTTTATATAGTTTATGGCATATTAACTTTTTTAAAAAGTTTTTTGACAACAAGAAAACACACATGATTAAAAAAATTACCATATTCATATACTTGTGTATAACCATGTTAATAAAAGAGTAAAATACTTTTATCAAGCCCGTTAAATAAAAACTACCATATTAAAAGAAGCCGACAATCATTCTTGTGTTTGTAGCACTAGGGATGAACAAATTCGGTATTGGTACCGGTACCGAAACCAATGTTTTGAGTTTTCAGTATCAGTACGATACGAGCCGATATCGGTATTTCACGAATTTTAATTTAAATACCGGTGTCGTCCCGGTGCCATACGCAACCGAACATTTCGATACCGGTACCACAAAATAGCAATTGACATAGGCTAAGGAATGGGAAAAATATACGAACTTAATATTACATCTTTAACCTTGATAAGAGTCTCTAAGAAGTTCTTTGATTAAGTTATTTATGCAAGACACTAGCAGTATGATAATTATATATATGGACACACAATTTTTCATTTTCATGCTTCTATCACATAGCATTTGCAAATCCTAAGCGAGGAAGAAAGCGAAAAGTGCCCAACCACCAGGAATAGATTTGGTGGGCGTGGGAATGGGATCAGATAAGTTAACAGAATAGTGCCATTCACATTTCACTTTTACTTGTTTGCAGGTCATGAACTTATGGGTAATATCAACTATCAAGAACATCTTAGGTAGTCATCTAATTCTCAGATCTGAATCAACAATAAACTAGTGAAATACCAGCATCATTTATAACGATCTTAATGGCAATGTGTGGTTTTCTATCACTTACAAGTTACAAGTTAACTCAAAGTATATGTGTGAAATTCCTAATCTACTTTCTGTTAAACCTAAATTGCATACTTAATAACAAGAATCATATCTAGAATCATGTCAAGACTGTCTAATTTCACAAAATAATAATAATAAAATAAATAAATAAATACTGAAACCATAAATCCATAAGCATTCCTGAATTATGCTATAAGGGGATTCATGTCAAGATCACAGTATATGAACATATGTTTAAAATTCCCAATCTACTTCCAAATTAACCTAAATCACATACTTATAATAATAATCATAAGTCCAAAACTAGAATCAACTCAATAACAACTAATTTCACAAGTGCATATCTGAACTTCATGAAATTATGATACCATTCATTCATTACATATTCAATCAATTGTTAGCTTCTATCAACCCTGCCAACACATGTTCATTGATACAATTCAACGATCAGTTGGAGGGCATAACGCATCAAATTGAAACATCATGCTGTATAATGTATTAATCAATTAAATAGTAATGGTTGTGCACGGATTTGAACATATAATTCAAAATAAAAAAATATATATATAATCTATCATGAAGAAAAATTGAACAAAATTCACCTGCTGAAGAACGAGATGTCTGAGGAATCATCTATTAATCCATTACAATATGCAATTGAATCGATTTGCCTTGATTGAAACCATAATCGATTGAAGATAGAACTTCTAATTCTTCGATTTCAGTCTGATCTGAAGAACCGAAAGACCGATACCCGAGCATCCCATACAGATCCGGTCTCAGGTTTTCATAAATCCGGTCCTCGGGTCGGGTATTTTGCTTTGTGCACCCCTAACACCAAGTTCTTCCAGCCCGGGTCTTCTGCTAATGTTCCACCGGGTAATAACTCATTTAGAAACTTTATTATAAAAAATACCCATTCAGAAAATAAGATGTTATATTTTCCTTCTTTCATTAACTTAAAAATTAGTGACGCGATTATGTTATTATTAACTTTTTAAATCTCATTAATGACCTTTTTGTATTGATTATATAGCTTCAAAGGAAGATGATCGCCATCAAGAGGAGCATGACCATGATCTCTTGACTGGTAAGTTATTTAATCTAATTAATAAAGTTTCTTAATTTGAAGAATAGAATATATGATCCAAGAAATTTGCAACAGAGACTTTCATATTTTTTTATTTTTTATTCTATATGCTAAGTAGATTCATTAAAGAGGATGCTAAATGGTAGATTTATTTTTATTTTTTTAGATTTCTTCAAATAGTAGAAATATTTACGTTTCTTATATCTTCATGTATCGACATTATATTATTATTTATAGTAAACCTCAATATAATGAAATTAGAACTAATTGCATTAATTGTGTTTACAGGGAGTCTAGAAGTACAACATGTGAGGTTTATTTCACGTTCTCGAAGGTGATTTCCTGAATGCATAGTATTAAAAGAAACTTATTAGAATAGTAAACTTTGGCTAACATGTTGATTTTTTTTTCTTTTGCTTCATCAAATTAAGCGTGGCATGATAGTCACATGAGTAATCCAAGGGCAACAAAAATAGAATGCATTACAGAATTGGGGGCTCACTGAATGATTATGGACTAAAGATCGTTGGCCGGATACATTCCATCACCTTCTCCTTCATTGTACTGGCTAAAAGGACCATTTTGACTTCAAGGGCAATTTTGTGTACATGGATATATTATTGACAATTTGACGAAGATGAAAATTTGGCTGTATAAATATGTTTGTAAATAACTTTTTATTTCTAATAACTGATTAGCAATTTGCACGTTAGAGCATGTGAGTGGGGAATTTGGGAATGTTAGAGATGGATATAAGACACTGTATTCTTGTGATATTTATCATGTACTTTCCTACAACAATGTTAACATGTTACAATTAAATTTGCTTTCTTCGTCTTGTAATAATTTAAGTATTGTATTTCAAGCTATATTCGGATCCCGCTGCATCACGCGGGTACATATATATATATATATATATATATATATATATATATATATATATATATATATCTAACTATCTATATAATTGCCTACCATGAAATCCATGTGTCGCTCTCAGGTTGTTCCCCCATTCTCTAGAGCCACCAGATTGCTTGATTTTTAAATGGAGGCTTCTCATGCATTTGACCCGAAATCGCGGGTATGGGTCTTACCAAACCCATATAGTCTTTAAATGGGTTATAACATCTCATTTATTTGTAAAACTCTTTCATAATCAAACAATAATTTTCACGGGTCATGGGTCTCACCAAACCCGGATAACCCTTAAATGGGTTATAATATCTCATTTATTTGTGAAATAACCCCTTAATCATCAAAGACTAATTTTCACGGGTTATGGGTCATACCAAACCCTAATAGCTCTCAAATGGGTTATAAGATCTTATTTATTGGTAAATATTTTCATCCTCAAACCCTAATTTAATTTATCTTCTTTACATGTTCTCCATTGCTGGTTTATCATTTCCATCGCCGGTTAACTTCCGATACTACCCACCATCGTCAACTACATCAACGTCCCCTTTTTCATTAGACAAATATCTGTGTTCATGTTTGTTCATTTAAAAAAATCAACGTGTTCGTGTTCGTGTATTTTTCTTCGTTAAAAATCTGAAAAACCTACACATCTCAATTGATAATACCCAAACATAAAAATATATAATAACAAACTAATATATATATATTAAAAACAAAAACTTAAATAAACTCCCGTAACACGGGAGGATCAAACTAGTATATATATATATATATATATATATATATATTAAATGGGACGCCTCTGTCAATTCAAGTACTTTATCATGGGACTATAGGAGTAAAAAATAAGATGACATTTTTCTTCATTTATTGGTGCAATTTGAATCCTTTAGGTGGTTCTGTTAATGCATTTAAGTCTAGCTTACAAACTCAGTTAAATAATCTTTTAAACAAAGGGTATGCTTGGTAAAACTACCTGGTGGTTGGAAGCTGGAAGCTAGTAGTTGATAGTTGGTAGCTGGTAGGTGTAACTTTTTAGATATATTTAGGTGTTTGGTATAGTAGCTGAAGTTTTTAATAAAATTTATAAAATGACCAAAATAGACATAACTAAATAACTAAAAAACATAATGCTAAATGTAATCAAACACACACACACACACACACACACACACACATATATATATATATATATAGCAAGGTTAAAATAAGAAGTAAAACTATCCTAAGAAGTGGTTTTTACCCTTAAAAAAGTAAAACACACCGAACTAACAAAATAAAACACACCGAGCAAAAAACACACTAACAATATCCACCATCAGATGATCACATCCAACGCCCGATATTACTTCTCACACTTCTTACAAATAACTCACTTCTTATTCTAACCCCACCCATATGTATATATATGTATATATATATGTGTGTGTGTTTGTGTGTGCATGTGTTTTTCTCAAATAAATAAAACATGGTTATTTTCAATTAAATAAAACATAGTCAATACCAAACAGTCGAGAATAAAATATAATACTGTTAAATCGTTATTGCCGTGCATTCCATATCAAAGTAGCAATATTGTTGCGAACAAATTTCATCTCATTCGTTACTCCTTCAAATAGACCGTTGGTGCTTGTGTCAAAAGTAACTTTAAAATAGAAAAACAAAAGTCAACAAGAATATTGTGTAACCAACAAGTAATACATATCCACAAGTCAACATATCTTTTGAAGAACATAACTGTTAACTATGGTTCACATTAATTACGTACAAATTCACAAAATTAATCACACAAATTACATTAATCACACACAAATCTTAAAAATAAATCACACATCATAGTAATTTGCATTCGTTTTCCATCCCACCTCCAACTTAATAATCAAATAAAGCATAAATCAGAAACATGTAACAATCAAACAACACAATTGGAACATTTACGTCGAAAGCACATAACAAAATCACGTATACACATCGATTTACATGTGCCCTAATTATAACCGTGCTAAAAGAACAAGAGAGGAGATAAAGCAAGCATGATTAGAAATTACCTAAGATTAGTGGAAGTCTATGGATGATTGTGGTGGTTATTAGCGTGCAATGTTGTTATTGTTGAGGCTGCAAGATTAACGTAGTTTTTGATGAAGCTGCAAGGTTATCATGGAAGAAAGGTTATTTAGGTAAGAGTTAAGTGTCATTTTATTAGCGTGCAATGTTGTTATTGTTGAGGCTGCAAGGTTAACGTAGTTTTTGATGAAGCTGCAAGGTTATCATGGAAGAAAGGTTATTTAGGTAAGAGTTAAGTGTCATTTTAGTACCTGTGGTTTGGCCAACTACGCAACTTTAGTACCTATTCTTTATTTTGTGCAAATGGCTACCTCAGTTTCAAAAAAACGTGCAGTTTTAGTACCTTTTTTAACCCCGTCAATTTCCTTCCGTTAAGTCAGGGTTAAAATGGTAACTTCATTTATTATATTTGTTTCTCTTTTCTTTTAACATAGTTTCCCCTTTTTAATTGATAAAACCCTAAATTCCCTAACACATTCTTCTTCAAATTCCCCCAACCAATCTGATCCTTCAAGCAATTAAACAACAAAGCAATCAGGTCCTTCAATATTAACCATAAATGGAACCCGCCAATCTGGTCCTTCAAATTCCCCCTAGCAATCGTACCTCCGCCTAGGTTCCTAAATGGAACCCGTCAACAACATCACCCTACCAGACCACCGTCACCATTGGCGTACAACATCACCGCCACCGCCACATACGGCAACAACCGGTGACAGGGCAACATTAGTTACCAGAGGTTTGGTATGCGACAACAATAAAAGCCGATGACACCTTGTGACCGATGTCTCAAACAAACAAATGGGAGAGAGCTGGTGAAGCTAAAGGGAGAAACAAAATCAAATGGAAGAGTGGTGACTGAAGAGAGAGAAGCATGAGTTCAATTCATCAAGCAGTGGATAAACAAACACTTACTCAAATACCAGGGACACTCACGGGGAGGGAGGAAAGAAAAAAAGAAAAGGAAAAAATTATAATGGAATTACTCAAATACCCCTTATTTAAATTATGAAATTATCCAAACACCCCTGACTTAACGGAGGAAAATTGACGGGGTTAAAAAAGGTACTAAAACTGCACGTTTTTTGAAACTGAGGTAGCAATTTGCACAAAATAAAGAATAGGTACTAAATTTGCGTAATTGGCCAAACCACATGTACTAAAATGACACTTAACTCTTTAGGTAATTATAAACCCTAAAAGCTTGTAGCTTATTTAAACGCTACTATCAGGAGCGTTTCAGTTTGGAGCTTTTTCTTCAAACTTAAAAGCTTTAAGCTACTCTTACCAAACAAAACTTTTTATTAAATATGAGTTTTTTTTAAAAGCTTGTAGCTAAAAGCTCCTAAAACTCTTTACCAAACATACCAAAAGGGTGTTCTAAATCAACCCTTTAAAATTGGGTATGCTAAAATGAGTATTTTTGGTGTAAAAACTCTGAAACATCCTACCAGTTTTGAAAAGTAAAATATGATTTTATTTAAAAAGTTAGCGTGAAAAACATGATAAGAAAAAAATGATAAAATTATTATTATATTCTTTCTTATGGTTATTACTTCTATTTAGGGATGAGCAAAATCGAACTGGTACCGGTACTGAAATCGATTTGGTACCGAAATCGCTACCGATAAGTAGAGGTGCACAAATCGGTTTTTTTGAAAAAACCGGTTCGGTTATTAACCGGACCGGTTTTTTTTATCCAGAAAAAAACCGGTTCGGTTAATAACCGGACCGGTTATTAACCGGTTTTTATTGCTGAAAACTCAAACCGGCCAAACCGGTTTGGACCGGTTTAAAAACCGGTTAGAACCGGTTATTAAACCGGTTTTTTATAACCGGTTTTTAATAACCGGTCTAACCGGTTAACCGGTTTTTTTTTTTTTTTTTTTTTTTTTTTTTTTTTTTTTTTTTTTTTTTTTTTAGGGTTTAGGGTTTAGGGTTTCGTTGTTAGCATTCTTTGCTTGGAAGATTAAAAACACATAACTTTCATTTATAGCTTTTACATTAAAAATACAAACATTAAATCGTTATCGCATATTCGTAACTCAAAAATACAAACATTAAAGAATGCTTAGACACGATTACATTAACAAGTTGATGTTTGTTACTCATTTTCTTCGCTACCCGATCCCGAGCTATTCCTTAGGTAATCGTCGTACGCGGCTTCTTCATCGGTCATTGGTTGAATGTGTCCTTGATTGACCTCGTCTTCATACAAGGCCGCCTCATAGTCCATTTCCCCCTCGAGTGAGCGTTGATGTTGTGCCCTGTCTAAAGAGTCCAAGTAATCCTTGTAGCAAATCGACATCTCTACAGCTGCTGGAGTGAGTCGAGTCCTCCTAATCGATATAACCCTGCCAGAAACAGAAAAAGCAGACTCCGAAGCTACCGTGGAAGCTTGGACCGTTAGTAAATCTTTGGCCATGGCGGCGAGGATCGGAAACTCATCCTCCTTACCTCTCCACCAAGCCAGCAAATCAAGACTTCTAAATTCATCCGGAGTCATGTGTTTCACAAAGTTGGTACCACCATACCTTCCAAGTTCACTGCTTGGGGTGTTTACCCTTTGACGTTTACCGGCGTCTTCCCAAATCATGTAGTACATCCCCATTTCAAGGTCGGTTTGGGATTGGGATTGGGCAACAGCTCTTAACGAGTCATGAATTTGGGAAGACGACCCGTGTTTTGTAAGGTAAACATCATACATGTTTGCCAATGTGGTGTTGAAATCATTCTTTAAAGTTTGGCTATAATAGGGGTTTTGATCGTCGTTTAACCCTAGCTCATCACAAATTTTTTCTATTAAAGCTTCAACACCACCAACATTGATGCAAGGGTTTAACGCAGCCGCACAGGTCAAAACAGCGGGTAGTTGTTGAAAATATTTTATAAATTTTTCTTTCATTTTTGCACCCATATCAAAATAAGGTGCACCCCTACAATGAATTTCAGTCAACTTTGTGCACATGACAGCAATTTTTGGTAAAGCAATGGGGCTTGTTGGATAGTAAACCCCGGATAAACTAGTTGTGCAAGATTTAAAAATTTGAAGAACCTCCGTAACGATCTCAATCAATAACCAGTTTCTAGGATCGTACGGTGCACATTTACCCCTACTTGACATTATTTGATGAAACGCAACTAGTGATTCTTTTTGTTGGATGGCTTTCTCAAACATATCACAAGTCGAGTTCCATCTTGTTGGACAATCCCAATTGGGCCCCAACCATTGACAATTAGCTTCATCACAAAATTTTTTGTATCTTGAAAATGTTTTATTGTTGCTAAAAACATCTCGTAACATTCTTTTAAAATTGTTTCTTTGCGTTTCGATCACGTTTAACCCATCTTGCACGGCCAAGTTGATAATATGTGCAATGCATCGGCTATGAAAAAACGCTCCATCACAAATAGGTTTATACTTTAATTTTAAATGGCCAACCGCGGCCGTATTGTTGGACGCGTTATCAAACGATATTGAAAAGATTTTATCTTCAATCTTGTATTGTCGAATGACTTTATCCAAGAGTTTAAAAATATTTCTACCCGTGTGCGGGTAATCAAACAATTGAAACGCAACGGTTCGTTTCATCATTTGCCACGACCGGGGGTCAACCCAATGAGCCGTCACACAAATGTATGAGTCGGGCGAACCATTAGGTACCGACCACACATCCGTTGTTAAGTTCACACCAGTTTGTAAGTTTGAAAAGTATGAAATTAGTTCGGATTTAGCGTTTTTCCATGCTTTAAGCATATCTCTTCTAAGGGTCGAACGACTTACGTGTTGGTAGCGTGGTTGAACATACTTTTGCATCATCTCCGTGAATTGAGGGTTGTCGAAGTGGTTGAAAGGAAGTGATTGTTGAATCACAAAGTTGCCAAACTGTTGACGTACCGCTTCAAGGTCGTACGTAAACACCGTTCCTTGATTCGTCATCTCCGGCTGCGAACTACTTCCGGATTCGTCCTTCAAGACCTTGCAAGAGGGCCTTTCTACATGAGCTCTTAAACTGGAGTTTGCTTCTTTGTTATAAAACTTCAAACAATGTTTGCATCTAGCTTTTTGGGTTCCGTTAGACATTTCGCATAGGTCGAAATGTTGCCAAATATCTTGGTTTCGTTTCGTGGGGATGACCCGAACGACGGTTTCTCCCGTGTTCGAGGCACCCATGTTGACCGATGAAGCAGCACTTTGGGAGGCCATGATAATCGACTACGAATTAAGAGTGGTATACACGAGTATGAAATAAACGACTACGAAAGAAGAGCGTTTGGAGTTATAATCGCGTATGAAATAAACGTTTAGAGCTTTTGGAGTTGTATAATCAAGTGTGATCTAACCAATACCCAACCTAAACTATATATAGATGTTTGTGGGGGTAAAAAAACCAAAAAAAACGGCTAAAAAAACGGGCAAAAAAAAAAAAAACGGCTATAAAGCCGTTTGGTAACGTTCGAAAACCGGTTTAACCGGTTAACCGGTTATTAAAAAACCGGTTAACCGGTTTTTTTTATAACGGCTATAAACCGGTTATTTTAAAGACCGGTTAACCGGTTTTTTATTAACCGGTTATTACAAAAAACCGGTTTTTTTTATAACCGGTTATAAAACCGGTTTTGGCTCCAAAAAGTATAACCGATACGTAAACCGGTTACGTAAACCGGTCAAACCGGTTTTTAAAAAAACCGGTTTTTAAAAAACCGGTTTTCCGGTTAACCGCCCAAACCGGTTCCGTAACCGGTTTTTTTGAACACCTCTACCGATAAGTGCAATAGTGCATAGATTCTTTAGAAATTGCAACACCTGTATGTATAAGACTCGATTAAGAGTTAGGTTGTGAAGTTTGGTTTTAATCAAATGCTAAAAAACGTGATTTCAACTTTATACAGTGTCAATCTTTAATCAACATTACCAACTTTCAAAAGAAGACATTGTAGCTTATACGAATACACAAACCTGCTTAGTTTGACATTGCATATTAGCATCTAAGATTTTCTTAAATTTTGTTTTGTCCCAACTCCGGAGACTCAATCTTGATCACCTCCGGTTATGTGCTGCCGTACATGAAAGTATATCTTAAACAACAATACTTACAAAGCCAAGTTTTCTATCCGTTACTTGAGCATAATTTATTTCTTTCTAAAAATGAAAGTCCTTAATTTCACAAAAGAAAATTATTTTTTTAACAAGATATAACTATAAAAGCATTCGCATTCAATCCATCAAAATATGTGAGTGGAGTTTTGATAATGTAGGGAGTGATTGCAACAACTCGGATTTTAAATTATTATTTTATTAAGCTTACCCGACCCGCTTTTATATTCGGGAAATTTTACCAAGTGTTGGAGCTCGTATTCAATAACAATAACCACTAACAGATCTCAGATCTGTGTTTATACTATTAATACGATTAAGGATCTAGCTCATAATTAACATTGATTCAGTGTTAGATATGTGTATCTATTATCATTAAGTTATGTGTGTAATATTAGGTGAAGCTTGAGAGAGGGATTGGACAACAATTTGTTAATTAATCTCCAAAAACTTCTTATCAAAAACTTCCTTTTTTTATATATGTGAACAGGAGTTCACTATATATAGAAGGTGATTTGGTTCGCTAACATTCCCTAGCGAACCAGCCTCCCCTTCGTTACAAATATTAAGTTAGCGAAACACCCCCTGATTCGTTAACATCCCCTAACGAATTAGGAGGGAATACATTTACTGACCAGTTCGCTAACATCCTCTAGCGAACTAGCCTTCAACTTAGCGAACTAACTTATTAAATAAACTATTATTACATTAAAACATAAATAAAACGTTAACGTTAAATACAAAGACTCTAGACGCAAAACCGTGCACTAACAGACACCCCCTCGTCTTGATCTCTTTGTCTTTAACTTATTTGAAGCGCTTTGACTGCCAGTCTCTGCAACTATGAATTCCATGTTCATGACACACACGAACAACTCGTTGGAATTGCATAGCCAGGTCGTAATCTTCACAGCGCTCGAACAAAATCTGTTTCCTGAAGAGCACGTCATTGTCGGTCTCTGATAAATTAACCAACCACATCGGGTCGATTATCTTGATAAGCTTAGTCTTCAGACCTCTTCCCAGAACAATGACGGCCTCACTGGTACGGTTGTCATAGTACCAGCGGTCAAAAGAGAGATACATGTCTTGTGGCATTGTCTTCACAGGGACCTTCTTCATTGTCTTGGGCGGCTTCACCTTCAAAACAAGTTTCCTCCAGCCAGTCCTTGGATCAATCTCATCAATACGCTTTCGTCTAGGGACTTGAGGCTTAAAGAACTTGAAGCCGTGATTGACCTCAAAGAGAAAATGCCGATGAAACATATCAGCATGCTGGTGACCCCCACGATTTATAAATGGACGTCTCGCGAGGGTACATACATCCCAACGTGGTAGAGTTAAAACGTCTCTTATAAACTCATAATACTGGACACCCTTCTCCCATTTGATTATACATACCTTAAGGTCCGAATCATAAGCCCATGAAACAATGTCACCATGTACCTTTGAAACGGTCTTGAAGGTAGTCACCTGATTAGCCTTAACTCAAGCAGCAGTAGTATATTTTCTTTCTTGATCTACATAACGATAAGCACTGATAATTTTACCCACTTTATGACGTTTGAACCATCTTTCTACGCCCTCATCAGTCACTTCTTTGAGTGAGGGTACTGTTCGCTGCACAACCTTTTCCAATTCATCCTCAGTCTCTTTAAACACCTCTTCTTGAAATACCGGAGCACCTTGATCAACGTTCGTGTGTTGATACAAGTCCGGGTACTCATCAGCAGTCACATCCTCCATCTCAATGTCCTCATTCTCATAAATAAAATCCGTATTCATAAACAACGGATCCTCATCCAACCCTTCTTCATTCACAACCTCAACATCGGGCTCAACCTCTAACACATTCAATTGATCGTCATTCAGCCCAAGCAGTATTGAAATATGCTCCCGTGTCAAGGATCTTTCTACAAACTCACCAACCTGTATCTCGTCCCTATTCACCACACTCTTCACCACCCCAGATCCATCTACAAATATCACCGTATTAGCTGCAATCATTTCAATCGGCTTGGCAGCTGTAGGATCTTGATAAACGACAATCTGTTGACTTGAGTCTTCACCCCCACTTGTACCAGCACCAGTAGATGAACCGTGAGATTGTTTAGGCTCACCTCATGCACCGGATTCATCAGGATCTTCATCGTCGTTCTTGAGTTTCTTTAGGGCATCTTCTTTACAAGTTAATTGTAAAATTAACTCTTGTTCTTTTAACTTCACCCCCTGAGTCTCAACAATCGCACGCAACGATTTCGTCTCCTTCTGACAAAATGAAACGTAACTCATCAATCGCTTCTGATGTTCCATGAGTCATTCTTGGTTCTGTCGATCTACTGCCATTTGATTTTCATAAAGATGCAGCAGATTTAACAGCATCTCAATTTGACGACCAGGTGGCAAGTTGTATAAGGATGGGTGTACTGGTTGAACAAGTCCTTGAGGCCGAGTGATTCTCATGAATGAGACATCACTAGGCGGAGGTGGAGGAGGAGAAGTAGTTGTTGGCGGAGGAGGATGTCACACCCGGCCCTGAGCGGCGGAAACAGCCGGGCGCGCGCGAGTGGGGATTGATAATTAAGCACGGGCCATTGCAAAACATTCAAAGATTTTCATTGCGCGTGAAATGTTTAATACAAATACATTACATTGTTTAAGATTACATAAAAACATCCAAGTATAAAAACTGTTGAAGATTTCCACGCCATATCCCCTTGCGCGGCGGGTACAACCACGCGCATCGAAGGGATAGAACTAAAATCTTCCAAAAAGCTAGTTTTAGATGTTCAGCGTGAGGTGCTCTAAGTGTGACTCCATGCGCTACCTAATTATCTCCTGAAAGACACGTAAAAATATTTGAATCAGTATAAACTGAGTGAGTTCACAAGTTTTAGTAACTTGATAAATCGTATTGCATCATAATCATTCTGAAACATAATTCTGTTAGCATCATTAAAACACATGCTTGGTAAAACATAGCTCTATCAACATATTCTGATAAAATCGTTCCGCGGGTTACGCGCGAACATTTCTGGGAACTGTACTCGTCTATGCAAAGTGGCGCTGCCACTACGAGCTAAAAATAAGTAATACCGTCCCGCGGGTTACGCGCGAACGTTTCAGGAAAATGTGCTCGTCCATGCAAAGTGGCGCTGCCACTACGAGCTAAAACAATGTATTATCGTCCCGCGGTTTACGCGTGGACATTTCTGAAAAACCGTGCTCGTCTATGTAAGTGGCGCTGCCACTACGAGCTAAAATAACGTATTACCGTCCCGCGGGTTACGCGCGGACGTTGTGCCGGAAAACAAGGCGCTCGTCCATGCAAAGAGGCGCGACCCCTACGAGCGGGCTCAAACCCATAGTACTGCCCCATGACCATACTAGGCACTCGTCCATGCAAAGAGGTGCGACCCCTACGAGTGGGTGGATCAAACCAGCAGTCCCTACCCTTAGAGTTCCAATGGTAAAGTGATCACTTACTCGTTCTTGCGCACTCTTATCGAAAACCAAAGTTAACTGTTCGCATTGCTCATCATGAAATATAATTTAAACACATAATCGCTTGCATAGCTTGTAAGTATACCATGATAAAATGTAAATTAAACACGTGTCCCTCGCCCCGAAAACAGGTTAAAAACAGTGAAAATAGTGAAATGGGGGCTGTGAGACTCACCTGTGGTTCTTGTTAAGGATTTAATCGAGATTCGGGTTTTCTTGGTGTTGGCCTCGGAATCGAAGGTCTAGAATACGATTAAATAACAAGTATATATATTAAGATCAAGATATAAGGGTTGGAAAGTAGATCTCAAGGTTATAATCTCGGCTTACCTAGTAACAGGATCGGAGCTGGAAACAACGGATGCTTGGGAAAAGATTAGTGCAAGTTTGTAGTTCTTTGAAGTGTGTTTTGGGTGATAATTTAGGCTACAAATTTATAGGCAAACTCAAGGGAACATAATCCCTTGCTTTAGGGAATTGTAATCTTTTGAAATGATGATAAAGTATGGAAATTATTATTATTTATTAAAAAGAGTAGAAAAGTAGATTAAAGATTCTGATTTGATATGGACAGGACATGCAGGGCTGTGGTTGGTGAGAGTGGGTGGCTGGCAGTTGACTTTTACAGTTTGCTTTTTCAGTGCTTTAGACAGTGTACAGTAAAAAGTAGAAGTTTTCTGAAACACGCTACCGCCCTCTGTTGGGCGGGGACAATTTCCTTAAATCTGAACATTGACTAAGTGTTGTTCTGCGCGTATAACTTGGTGCGCATAGCTTTCTGCGTGTAGGACATTTCTTTGCTGCGGGTAGGTGCGTAACCTTCTCGCAGTTAGGGACATTTGAGTTTCATTTGTAGATTCTCCAGGTGGTCTTGGTATTTCAACATAGTGATCAGTCATGTTGAAGTCAATTCCATCCTGGAGCTTCAGACAAACTAGCTCTCAACGTTCCCGCCATGCGGGTAGGTTAGTTCCCTTCCGCACGCGCATAAACGATGTAGGATGCACCCGCCTTAGCATCATGCGGGATGGTCAACCCATAGACAACATAACGTTTAAGTTATATGAAAACATAAGGCCAAAACGTTCACGCATGGCGCATATAACATATGCTCACGCTGGTTCTTAACATGGTGCGCTCGCGCAGGGCAAACATAAATGCCCGCGCTGATTCTAACATATGCTCGCGCCGGGCGCACATAATGTGCCCGCGCTGATTCTAACATAGCGCGCTCGCGCAGGGCGCACATAACAAATGCACGCGCTGACTAACATGGCGCGCATAATATTTACAATCACCTAATTATTAGGTTGATTACTTAGTTTAAGGGGTTGGGAATTTACCGGGTGTCACATTCTCCCCTCGTTAAACGAATTTCGTCCCGAAATTTAGGAGACGTTGCTGGCAGAAGCCATATTCTGAAAGAGGTGTGGGTATTTTATGCGCATCTGATCTTCTCTTTCCCAAGTGAATTCAGGCCCACGCCTTGAGTTCCATTGAACTTTTACCAACTTGATTCTGCTTCTGCGCAACCTTTGTTCTTTCCAATCGGTTACTGCTATAGGCTCTTCTACGAAGTGCAGCTGTTTGTCAATATGAATTTCTTCCACCGGTAAAATCAACGTTTCGTCAGATAAACATTTCTTGAGGTTGGATACATGAAACGTATCATGAACTCCACTGAGTTCGGCGGGTAGACGGAGTTTATAAGCAACTGGACCGATCCTCTCCAGGATCTCAAATGGTCCAATGTAGCGCGGATTTAGCTTTCCTTGCTTACCGAAACGGGGGACTCCCTTCCATGGAGAGACTTTCAAAAGTACTTTATCCCCTACTTGAAACTCCAACGGTTTCCTTCTCATATCAGCATAACTTTTCTGTCTGTCGCGTGCTGCCTTAAGGCGATCCCTTATCTGAAAAATCTTGTCTGTTGTTTCTTGGATCACTTCTGGACCAGTCATTTGCTTGTCGCCCACTTCAGCCCAACACAGTGGGGATCTACACTTGCGCCCATATAAAGCTTCGAACGGCGCAGCCTTAATGCTTGTGTGATAACTGTTATTGTAAGAAAATTCAACCAACGGGAGGTGGGTATCCCAACTACCTCCAAAATCGATCGCGCACGCGCGCAGCATATCTTCCAATGTCTGGATTGTTCGCTCGCTTTGCCCATCCGTTTGAGGATGATAAGCTGTACTCATATCAAGGCGAGTACCTAGAGCTCCTTGTAACGATCTCCAAAACCTTGATGTGAACCGACTATCTCTATCAGAAATGATGGACACTGGGACTCCATGTTTTGAAACTACTTCTCGAATATACAATCGGGCTAACTTTTCCATCTTATCGGTTTCCTTGATCGGCAGGAAGTGCGCTGACTTAGTTAGCCGATCCACAATAACCCATATTGTGTCATAACCCCCAGGTGTCCTTGGCAGTTTGGTGATGAAGTCCATAGAGATTTGTTCCCACTTCCACATGGGAATTTCTGGCTGTTGAAGCAACCCTGATGGTTTCTGGTATTCAGCCTTTACCTTCGAACACGTCAGGCACTTACTGACATACGTCGCGATGGCGCCTTTAAGATTGGGCCACCAATACAGCGTTTTAACATCTTGGTACATCTTGTCTGCGCCAGGATGTACGGAATATCGCGTCTTGTGAGCTTCGTTTAAAACTTGCTCGCGCAATCCTCCCTTGAGAGGGACCCATATGCGGTTGGCAAAATATCGAGTGTTCCCTTTAAGTTCCAAATTCTTAATCATACCCCCAAGGCATTCGTTTTTAACAAACTCTGGTTTCAAGGCTTCTTGTTGAGCGTCTCGGATGCGGGTAGAGAGATCTGCGTGAATGGTCAACCTTAGAGCCTTGACTCGTAGCGTTTTTATTCGCTCCTTTCTGCTTAGCGCGTCTGCTACCACATTCGCTTTCCCCGGATGATACTTGATCTCGCAATCATAATCATTCAACAATTCAACCCATCTTCGTTGCCTCATGTTTAATTCCTTCTGATCGAATATATGTTGGAGGCTCTTATGATCCGTAAAGATTACACATTTCGTACCGTAGAGGTAATGGCGCCAAATCTTTAGCGCGAAGACAACAGCTCCAAGTTCTAAATCATGCGTTGTGTAGTTCTTCTCATTGGTCTTAAGTTGGCGCGAGGCATACGCTATAACTTTGTCTCGCTGCATAAGGACACATCCGAGTCCCTGGTGTGAAGCGTCGCAGTAAACAACGATGTCATCTGTCCCCTCGGGCAGGGATAAGATTGGCGCACTACATAACTTCTGTTTCAACATTTGAAATGCCGCTTCCTGATTCTTGCCCCAAATAAACGCCTTGTCTTTCTGAGTTAGCGCGGTCAGAGGTAGAGCTATCTTGGAGAAGTTCTCAATGAAGCGTCGATAGTAGCCAGCTAGTCCAAGGAATTGCCTCACCTCGGTTGGGGTTTTTGGCGCTTCCCAGTTTTCGATGGCTTTAACCTTAGAAGGATCGACGTGTATTCCTTTCTCGTTTACAACGTGACCGAGAAAGTGAACTTCTCTAAGCCAGAACTCGCACTTGGAAAACTTCGCATACAACTTTTCTTTCCTTAACAATTCCAAAATCATTCTCAGGTGTTGCTCATGCTCGGCCTTGGTTCGAGAGTAAACCAAAATATCATCTATAAACACAATCACAAACTTGTCCAAATATGGTTTGCACACGCGGTTCATCAGATCCATGAATATAGCCGGCGCATTAGTTAGCCCGAAAGGCATCACTAAGAACTCATAATGGCCATATCTGGTTCGGAAGGCTGTCTTTGGCGCGTCTTCCTCATGGACCCTAAGTTGGTGGTATCCTGACCGTAGATCTATCTTCGAATAATAACTGGATCCCTGCAACTGGTCAAATAAGTCGTCAATCCTCGGTAAGGGGTACCGATTTTTGACTGTCAGCTTGTTCAGCTCCCTGTAGTCAATACACATTCTGAACGAACCATCCTTCTTCTTTACAAACAGTACTGGAGCTCCCCAAGGTGAAAAGCTTGGGCGTATGAAACCCTTATCCAATAGTTCCTGTAACTGATTGGATAGCTCTTGCATCTCAGATGGAGCTAAGCGATAAGGCGCTCGAGCTACTGGCGCAGCTCCTGGGACCAAATCAATACGAAACTCGACTTGTCGCGGCGGCGGTAACCCGGGCAAATCTTCAGGAAAAACTTCTGGAAATTCGCGCACTACTGGTAAGTCTTCAATTCTTCGCTCATCTCCTTTCTCTACTACATGCGCCAGGAAGGCGTAGCACCCTTTCCTTAGGCACTTACGCGCCTTTAGGCACGAAATCAGTTTCGTCGCAACTCCCCTTCTTTCCCCTTGAATCATCAAAGTTTCTCCGTTCAACAGTGGAATCCGAACCTGCTTCTCATGACAAACAATCTCCGCGAGATTTTCGACCAACCAATCCATACCTACCACAATATCGAAACTTCCCAAATCTATTGACAACATGTTTATATTGAACTCATGACCTCCCATGACTAATACACATTGTTCAGTCCTTTCATTCGCGCATAACTGCCTACCATTGGCTAGTTCTATAGTATAAGGTTTGTCTAGCCTACTGGTCGCTAAGCCCAGGGAGTTTTTAAACTCATGGGATATAAAACTTAGGTCAGCGCCAGTATCAAATAAGACAGATGCATAATGACCGTTAAGCAAAAACGTACCGGTTACCACATTCGGCTCTTCCTTTGCCTCACCCGCGCCGATCACAAAAGCTCTCCCGCGAGCTTGGTTTCCTTTCTGTGGGCAATCCCGACTGAAGTGTCCAGGCTTCCCGCATGCATAGCAGCTGTCGCTCGATCCAGCTTCTCTGATGCGACAATTCATCGCCTTGTGTCCTGGTCTGCCACACTTGGCGCATTCGATTTTTGCGCATTCACCTTCGTGGTGATACTTGCATTTGCTGCACCATGGGCGAGGCCCGCTGTATCCTTTCCTTGATGGTTCCGCGGCTTGAATCGCGTAAACCCTTGTGCTTTCCTGCTTCTTGGGCGGTGGCTGCTTGAAGTCTGATCCTCGGTGGGAGTTCCATTTCCTCTTGGAGTCAGAGGTTCGCTGCTCGTTCAAGCGAGCAGTCAACATACCCGCACGAACCGTATCCCTTGTAAGGGTGATGGCTCGCGCAACCGCCTCGTCAAAGGTTGGAGGTGCGGCGGCGTTGAGCGGGACTCTAACGACAGGAGGTAACCCAAAGATGTACCTCTCGATTTTCTTTTCTTCTGTGTTTGCCATGTCTGGCACCAGCTGGCAAAGCTCGTTGAAACGATTGGTGTAGGCATCGATATCCGTTCCTACCATGGTGTGGTTCCAGAATTCTTGTTGCAAGCTCTGAATTTCTGCGCGAGAGCAGAACTTTCTCATCATCATTTCTTTCAATTCTTCCCAGGTCTTGTGGAGAGCAACTTCTCTCCCCAATGTTTTCACTTGAAGCTTCCACCAAGATGAAGCTGCTTCTTGGAACATGCAGGTCGCGTAAAGGACCTTCTGGTTTTCACTACATCCGCTGATGGAGAGAACTGTCTCCATCTTGTCAATCCAATTGTAGAGCCCAATGGCTCCTTCGGTGCCTTTGAACGGCCAAGGCCTACAGGCCATGAATGTTTTATAGGAGCATCCTTTGTCCAAGGCTCCTGATTCGGGTTCTGGGGTCTCGTTCTCTTGGCGACCCTGACTAGATTCGGCCTTGCTGGCCTCATGCGTTGCAATCGCCTGCGCGATTATTTCTGCGAGCTCCTCGGGTGTCATGGTAATTCCCTTGGCTCTGGTTGGAGGCATTCTTTTCATAAAAAGAAAATATAACAAACTTAGCGCATGTACTCAGAGCACATAATGTTCTTATCTCTAGACACTGTGACCCGTGTTCCTAAGTGCGTGTGTGATTTTTCTTTTGAAAATATTCTATGAAAAATATTTCATGCGATTCCCCAAAGGTTATAGTCTAGGTTAAAAACTTCTTTTCCTAGTTCGCTATAACCAGTGCTCTGATACCAATCTGTCACACCCGGCCCTGAGCGGCGGAAACAGCCGGGCGCGCGCGAGTGGGGATTGATAATTAAGCACGGGCCATTGCAAAACATTCAAAGATTTTCATTGCGCGTGAAATGTTTAATACAAATACATTACATTGTTTAAGATTACATAAAAACATCCAAGTATAAAAACTGTTGAAGATTTCCACGCCATATCCCCTTGCGCGGCGGGTACAACCACGCGCATCGAAGGGATAGAACTAAAATCTTCCAAAAAGCTAGTTTTAGATGTTCAGCGTGAGGTGCTCTAAGTGTGACTCCATGCGCTACCTAATTATCTCCTGAAAGACACGTAAAAATATTTGAATCAGTATAAACTGAGTGAGTTCACAAGTTTTAGTAACTTGATAAATCGTATTGCATCATAATCATTCTGAAACATAATTCTGTTAGCATCATTAAAACACATGCTTGGTAAAACATAGCTCTATCAACATATTCTGATAAAATCGTTCCGCGGGTTACGCGGCGAACATTTCTGGGAACTGTACTCGTCTATGCAAAGTGGCGCTGCCACTACGAGCTAAAAATAAGTAATACCGTCCCGCGGGTTACGCGCGAACGTTTCAGGAAAATGTGCTCGTCCATGCAAAGTGGCGCTGCCACTACGAGCTAAAACAATGTATTATCGTCCCGCGGTTTACGCGTGGACATTTCTGAAAAACCGTGCTCGTCTATGTAAGTGGCGCTGCCACTACGAGCTAAAATAACGTATTACCGTCCCGCGGGTTACGCGCGGACGTTGTGCCGGAAAACAAGGCGCTCGTCCATGCAAAGAGGCGCGACCCCTACGAGCGGGCTCAAACCCATAGTACTGCCCCATGACCATACTAGGCACTCGTCCATGCAAAGAGGTGCGACCCCTACGAGTGGGTGGATCAAACCAGCAGTCCCTACCCTTAGAGTTCCAATGGTAAAGTGATCACTTACTCGTTCTTGCGCACTCTTATCGAAAACCAAAGTTAACTGTTCGCATTGCTCATCATGAAATATAATTTAAACACATAATCGCTTGCATAGCTTGTAAGTATACCATGATAAAATGTAAATTAAACACGTGTCCCTCGCCCCGAAAACAGGTTAAAAACAGTGAAAATAGTGAAATGGGGGCTGTGAGACTCACCTGTGGTTCTTGTTAAGGATTTAATCGAGATTCGGGTTTTCTTGGTGTTGGCCTCGGAATCGAAGGTCTAGAATACGATTAAATAACAAGTATATATATTAAGATCAAGATATAAGGGTTGGAAAGTAGATCTCAAGGTTATAATCTCGGCTTACCTAGTAACAGGATCGGAGCTGGAAACAACGGATGCTTGGGAAAAGATTAGTGCAAGTTTGTAGTTCTTTGAAGTGTGTTTTGGGTGATAATTTAGGCTACAAATTTATAGGCAAACTCAAGGGAACATAATCCCTTGCTTTAGGGAATTGTAATCTTTTGAAATGATGATAAAGTATGGAAATTATTATTATTTATTAAAAAGAGTAGAAAAGTAGATTAAAGATTCTGATTTGATATGGACAGGACATGCAGGGCTGTGGTTGGTGAGAGTGGGTGGCTGGCAGTTGACTTTTACAGTTTGCTTTTTCAGTGCTTTAGACAGTGTACAGTAAAAAGTAGAAGTTTTCTGAAACACGCTACCGCCCTCTGTTGGGCGGGGACAATTTCCTTAAATCTGAACATTGACTAAGTGTTGTTCTGCGCGTATAACTTGGTGCGCATAGCTTTCTGCGTGTAGGACATTTCTTTGCTGCGGGTAGGTGCGTAACCTTCTCGCAGTTAGGGACATTTGAGTTTCATTTGTAGATTCTCCAGGTGGTCTTGGTATTTCAACATAGTGATCAGTCATGTTGAAGTCAATTCCATCCTGGAGCTTCAGACAAACTAGCTCTCAACGTTCCCGCCATGCGGGTAGGTTAGTTCCCTTCCGCACGCGCATAAACGATGTAGGATGCACCCGCCTTAGCATCATGCGGGATGGTCAACCCATAGACAACATAACGTTTAAGTTATATGAAAACATAAGGCCAAAACGTTCACGCATGGCGCATATAACATATGCTCACGCTGGTTCTTAACATGGTGCGCTCGCGCAGGGCAAACATAAATGCCCGCGCTGATTCTAACATATGCTCGCGCCGGGCGCACATAATGTGCCCGCGCTGATTCTAACATAGCGCGCTCGCGCAGGGCGCACATAACAAATGCACGCGCTGACTAACATGGCGCGCATAATATTTACAATCACCTAATTATTAGGTTGATTACTTAGTTTAAGGGGTTGGGAATTTACCGGGTGTCACAGAGGAGGTCTCATTGATGTAGTAGGAGATACTGTAGACAATGCAACAGGAGGTCTCAGTATCTCGGTTAATGCCATTTGAGGAATAAGACCGAGCCTCTCGTGTGACACCAACGTCGTCGTCAAAGTAAGCATCGGAGTGCTAGTAGTTAGCGGCACCGCCGAGCTTTGAGGCGTTGTATGACGTGGTGGTGGTGTTCCAATGATTACCCCAGCCCCAGTAGACACACGGGGCTTCTTTGATGGTTCACCAGTAGCTACAGCTTTACCCTTTCTTTTTCTTTCCAGCTGAGCTTTCATGGTGGCAGCTAGAGCAGCATCGACTGCATCTTGTTGTTCTTTAAGAGCTCGTTCACCAGCTCCACCATCACCATCATTCCCATCATCATCTCCACCATCACCGTTCCCACCGTCTCCCCCTTCACGCTCAGAATCCAAATCATCGTGGATCAAGCGTTCATTAGGAGGACATACATAGTTCGGATTAATTATATGACCAATCATCCGTTTGTCATGTGGCTTTTCCTTTCTATAAGTTAACATCCGATGCATCGTCTCAGCTGTCATATGTTCCATATCAAGAACATCGTTCACCAACGTCTGATCAACCACCAAATTCGGAATCAAATCTTGAATAATTAGCTGTAGAAAGCGAGGGTACATCAAGAACTTCTTTGACTGTAGAGTTTGCTGAACCTGTTCCCTCAAATGATCAAATACCAACTCTGAATAATTATACGGCTTGTTCAGAATCAAGGCAACAAAAGCCGACTGCAAACTCAGTCTACACTCATCAAAACCACCCCGACTGCCACTCATATAATGAAGTAAAACGTGTAGCAGATACTTGTATGGTGTACACACCCCATTCTTATTCAACATAGACTTAAAAATATCTCCATTATAGTGCAAACGGGTGAATAGTCCTCTAACTAATGACCTGTCAAATTCACTCGGGTAGTCGTCATTATCATCGAATTGAAGTACACGGCGAATTACTGCAACATCAATCGTAATTGGAATCTGATTGATTGTAGCTCGAACCAAGTTATCTGCCTCAACATATTCTGCTGTGTTCCAAAATTGCCTGATAATACTCAGATACACTTTCGGTCTAGCGGTGATTGCATAGTGTATCTTTGAACGTCGTAGGAAGGCCAATATATCTCCAAACACATCCACATCTGTAACATCTTGATTCACATAAGCACAGATATTGTGTTTCTTGTCAAATGGGAGTAGAATAACATCGTCTTGTTGTGCTTGTTTTGGTGGTTGCTCTTGTTGATCAGCCATGATTGCTGTATAAATAACAACGGATATGAGAAGACGTAAAATATATATTTTCAAACGATATGTGTACTTAATTTATTTATACAATTATACGAATTAAATACTTTAATTAATTTAAATGAATATTAAAATTAAATTAATTTAATTGATAAATGTCATTCGTTATGAATCACACTGATTCGTTACAATACAATACCGAATCAGGCGATTCGCTATCAAGTAAATGACTTAACGAACTGGACATAGTGAATTACTATTTAATCTTGACGAACTAAAATCTAGTTCGTTATACTTTAAACTAATCCACAACTGATTCGTGTAATACATTATTCGCTTAGCTAGTTCGTGTAGGATCTTAACGAATTGGACACGAAACAGTCCCAATTCGCTAAGATTAACGAATGGTCCAATAATTCAGACTCTTTCTTTGACTCGCATAGTCAAGGTCAAAATCAGGATGAACAACAACAGTCAACATTATAAACCCAGATTCAATTTGGCCATAACTATCGTTGAATCATCGAGATAATGATCTCGTTGTACTCGGAATCACGCTCTTAAGCTAAGATCGATGAGATTGAGACTCAACATCTCTATCTACCTAGGTTAAACGAACCCACTGTAGACACCGATAACAAGTAATCATAATTAACCCAGCAAACAACAATCAAATGATGATTGAAGTCCACCAAGGGTATCGAAATCACATTCCGATCATAATGACAACTAAATCATCAAGTTATTAACATAAATTATACATAAATAGGTTTAAAAAAAAAAAAACTCGAAAACCCTTAAACCCTTAAAAAATCAATAATTTTGCTATCAAATCACAACCATTTTTGACGAAAATTAGATCGCAATGATCGTCTATACTTTAGAAACTCAAATATGTCTTTGAAATGTCGAAATAAAGAAGTCGAGATTTCAGAGAAAATTTGAACAGGGTAACTTTATGATGAAGAAAGAAGACGAACAGTGTAGGAGATTGTTGTGTTTCTTGTCTTTTATATCCTTGCACGCCACCCGAGGTACAACTTGTACGAATCAGACGATTCGTTTTAAAGAATTAGCTGATTCGCTTGAGTTAAAATTAACGAATTAGCTGATTCGCTAACTCAATTCGTTACTTTAGTGTAGCGAATCGCTACTTGATTCGTTAAATTAAAGTTAGCGAATTAAGACATGATTCGTGGCGTGATTCGTTTAATATGCATAACGAAGGGATGATTCGTTACAAAGTGCGGAAGCGAATTAGGTTAGCGAACCAGAAGCTTGTTCGCTAAAGAATCACCTAGTTCGTTATCCATAAATAACGAATTGGATTTTAACGAAATAAAATCTCTTATTTAATTTTATATTAAAATAATTAAAAGAATTAAATAATACAAATTATCGAGAATCGTTTTATCCCGATAACTAAAATACCTTAAAAACGTTTCATTTTTCCGAAACATAACTTAAAAACATAACTTAAAAAGAAAAGAAGAAAATCTTTTTGGAATTTTGTAAAAAATTAAAGAATGTATTTACAAAAGAATATCTGAATCATAAAAATAGACAATCTTTTTGTGTTTTTTCAATGATTTATCAAAAACAGAACATATTTTTGTATTTTTGTTGAGTTTGAGCAGAGAATCATATTGACCAAATTGCCTTCCATCACAGTTTTATATTTCAGCAATATTATGACTGGCGTTAAGTCGGTCATTGATATAGTTGTCTACTTAAATCTTATAACAAACCTTCGAGCATTTTTGTGATATGATTTATGGTTCAATTAGCGCACAGAATATCAGAAACTATCAGCCCCTAATCACGGTTCAGGCTTAATTTGATTTTTGCCAAATCACCCCAACTTGACTTAAACCATTATAATGTTGATCAAAATTTTTGATACCAATTGAGAACCTTTTAAGCAATGCATCAAGTTTCCTTTACTGTGAGTGAGTATGCACGAGTCCATCTGTCGGCTTACATACATTGTATCCCCTGGGGTCCGTTTCTTATTGGTATTAAGACGCACGCAAGGTAGGAACAATTGTATGACTAACAACGGATTTTGTTCAAGTCAGTAATTTAGATTGTACGAAGTACAGCGGTGATCAAGTTTAATGACTTTGGGTTTGCTTCTTGAAAGCGAGTGAAATATTCATGCTTATGAATACCCAGATGATTAAGCCGCATAAAGACTCACAGTGTCCAGAATCCTAACGCTTGTTATTTGCTTTATTTTATTTTTGGGTGATCAACAAATATAAGGCTTGAGTATGACTGGTTATTACATTTCTGCCATCCTCACCAAGACTTTTGCTAGTGACTAACACCTCTTTCAATTTGGCTTTTCTTTAAGTTTATATCACTTACTTTACTCTAACAGCTTGTTTAAGACCTATTAATGCACCAATGATTAAGCACACAGTCTTTTAAGCTTATTTCTTTCTAGATTTGGGGTCAAATAATCAATGTACTATCATTTTCTCTTTTTTTTTGCTTGAAAAACTCAAAATTTTGAGGAGCATAAAATGATTTAAAAATTGCCCAGTTAACTTAAGTTCACAAATTAATGGCTATCCTATTCATCTACAAGTAGAAAACAGGACCAAGACATCTAAGCATGCTTTACAAACTTAAATAACTGACTAAATTCTCAGCAAAATAAAATAGAATACTTAATGAACGCCCCAAATACTTACCAATTTTCAGATAAATGGCTAACCCGAAGATTTCCAAGAAATTATCAGGACCAAACATACACACGTATATGTTCTTCGAAATAGAAGCAAATGATATAATTTTCAGCGATCATAAGAAAAAATCTTTTTGGTTTTTCTCTTTACAAACTTTAAAAACACAATATTTTTGTCTTTACGGATTTTTTGTTCAAAGCAGAAAATTCACATTCTTTTTGCCTTTTTCAAATTATTTTCTATACAAACAAAAATCACAATATTTTTGTATTTTTCAAAATTTAAAATGTTTTTGGTTTTTCAGAAATTTTTGAAAATATAAAAGCATAAAAACACACTATTTTTGATTTTTTTTAAATACTTTTCAATGTTTTAGGGTTTTATCTATACAAACGAAAAGCATAATCTTTTTGTATTTTCTAGATTTTCTCCCCCTAAAACCAAAATAAATTTTAAAATAAAGATAGTCATCCTTGATTAAGGATATCAGCGAGGGTCTTCAATCCGTTTAAACCAAGCAAAAAATTAAAACGTGTTTTGTCAAAAGCTTTGGTAAACAGATCGGCTTTCTGAAAGTCAGTATGTACTTTCTCAAGGTCAATCAACTTCTTCTCAAAGCAATCCCATATAAAGTGATATCGAATTTCGATATGTTTTGTTTTCGAATGTTGTACGGGATTCTTTGTGATAGAAATTGCAGCAGAATTATCAATCAGGATAGGAGTAGTAAGAAACTTCAAACCGTAGTCGCGAAGATGTTGTTGTATCCACAAAACCTGGGAATAGCAACTCGAGGCTGCAACATACTCAGCTTCGGCGGTTGAAGTGGAGACCGTTGTCTGCTTCTTACACTGCCAGGAAACAAGCCAGTTTCCTAAAAATTGACATCCCGCTGTAGTAGACTTGAAATTGATCTTGCATCCTCAATAATCTGAGTCTGAGTAGGCGGTAAGATCGAAAGTATTATCTTTGGGGTACCATAACCTGATGTCAGGATTTCCCCGTAGATATTGCAAAATACGCTTGACCGATGCCAGGTGAGTCACTCGGGGACTAGCTTGGTACCTAGCACACAAACAAACAACAAACATTATGTCGGGTCAAGAAGCAGTTAAATACATTAGAGAACCAATCATAGCACAATAAAGGGTCGGATCAACGGTATCCTCCAATTCATCTGGTGATAAATTGTGACCCACTGGAAGAGGAGTAGAAGAGATTTTTCCGGCAGAAATCTTGAACCGTTCCAAGACATCATTCACATATTTTGTCTGATGAATGAAGATTCCCTTATCAGACTGGTGAACCTGCAGCCCTAAAAAGAAATTCATCTCTCCCATCGAGCTCATCTCGAACTTTGTTTGCATGGACTTCTCGAACTCCTTACACAATGTGTCATTTGTAGACCCACAAATAATATCATCAACATAAATCTGGACCAGGAGAAGATCATCACCAATATTTTTTGTAAAATAAAGTGCAGTCAACAGTTCCACGTTTGAAGTCGTTATCCGTCAAATGGTCGGCGAGCGTGCCATACCAAGCTCTCGGGGCTTGATGAAGACCATATAATGCCTTGTTTAAACGGTAAACACGGTCAGGATAATCAGGATCCTCAAAACCTGGTGGTTGTTGGACAAACACTTCTTCGTGTAGTTCACCATTGAGAAAAGCACTCTTAACATCCATTTGGTAGACCTTTATATTCTTGTAAGCTGCATATGCCAGAAAGATTCGAATCGACTCTAATCTTGCAACCGGAGCATACACCTCTGTATAATCAATACCCTCTTGCTGATGAAAACCTTGCACCACTAGCCGTGCCTTGTTTCTCACAATTACCCCACGATCATCCTTCTTACACTTATATACCCACTTAGTTGGAATTGCCTTCTTGACTCTAACAGGTTTGTCAATAAGATCCCAAACACCTAAACGAGCAAATTGTTGTAGTTCTTCTTGCATAGCTTCTACCCAAGAGGAATCTTGCAGAGCCACACGAAAACTTAGAAACAGTAGCAATTTCAGATGCATGTAAGTCAGCATGAACACATAGAGCATTATTGTCATTTGAAGAGGCGATTTGATGTCGTGTCCGAACCCCTACATCAAGTTCTCCAATAATGTTTTCTTGTGGATGATAATTATGAATCCTGAGAACAGGATTTTCAGAAACAGCAACATTTTCAAATAAATTAGTATAATGTTCACCCAATTCAGGAGATGAAACATTATTCTCAATCACTGAAACATTATCATCAGATGAAGTAGAAGCAGTATCATAATGAACAGGAGCTTCGTTTTCAGGTTCTTCAGTTGGAGCAACAAGTGGAGCTTCAACGTCATTTGAACTTGTAAATCTTGGAATCTCCAAATGTTCTTCAAAATACGCATGAACTAAATCTTCATCTAGATGACCAATTGATGGAGTAAATGAATTGAATAGACCATCGTAGTCAAACATCCAGTCGGGACCTTTCCCTTTTGGAGGAGTAGTGTACTTCTGACAGTCAACATGGTACCACTCTTCAACACAACTGGACGTAAAATTAAAAACCCGTTTCTTAGGTGACGCATACCCTAAGAAATACCCTTCAATGGCTTTCTCTTCAAATTTACCCGCATCCCTCTTCAGCATAGTACAAGGACACCCAAAAGGTTCCAAATATTTTAAGTTAGGCTTACGATTATTCAATAATTCATAACTTGTCTTCTTAAATCGTTTAACAGTCAGAACTCGATTGAGAGTATAACAAGCCGTATTCACAGCCTCATTCCAAAATTGGACGGGAAGCTTAGAATCAACTAGCATAGTTCTTGCAGCTTCAATCAGGGTTCTATTCTTTCGTTCAGCAACGCCATTTTCCTGAGGTACATAAGGTGCACTATATTCACGGTGAATTCCCTTTTGGATACAAAAGAAATCCAACATAGTATTTTTGAATTCAGTTCCATTATCACTTTGAATCCTCCTCACCTTTTGTTTGTAAAGTGATTCGATTTTAGTAATAAGGTTTTGTACCAAAACAGGCATTTGATCTTTCGAGCTCATAAACAATACCCACGAATATCTCGAATAATCATCAGTCACGACAAGACAATACCAGTCTCCAGAAATACTCGCACGATTCACTGGACCGAACAAATCCATATGAAGTCGTTCAAGCGGAGTATCAATGGAATTCAATACCTTAGATGGGTGCGATTTCTTCTTTTGTTTGCCCTTCTTACAAGCAACACAATGATCGGATAATTTAAAATTTTTCAACGACACACCCTCTACCAAATCGTTCGCCAATAAAAAGTTCATCTTCCTAACGTGTATGTGACCCGTTCTTCGATGCCAAAGTACGGAGTCTTTCTCTGTTGCTTTTGAGACAAAACACGTTTTGATCGATGTTGATACAGTAGAGCTCATATTCAATACATAAATATCATTCGATCGTGGTGATCGCATGACAACCATGTCCTCAGGAATCACGTATCCCGGTTTCAAAATAAGACACTCTTTGTCAGTAAATACCGTTGTATACTTTTTATCACAAATTTGCGACACACTCAATAAGTTATGATCTACTTTGTCACAGTAGTTCACTTTCTCAAACGTAATATTCCCATTTGAAACATCACCTTCCTGTGTGATCATACCCCCAGAATTCCCAGCGAATGCCACATAACCCCCTTGAATATTTTTCACGTTTGATAAGAGGTTGAGATTTCCAGTAATATGACGAGAACATCCACTGTCCATGATCCAGTTTTTACCAGAAATGGTCTTAGATGATTCCTATATACATAAGAAAAAGATTAGTTCAAAAAGGCAGCCCAGGCCTCAGTCTTGGGCACCTTTTGGTTTTCTTGGGATAGATTAATCTTACTTGCATTCAATTGTTGTTCAGCAACCTGTGAATAAGTTGCAGGTTTCTTTGACTTTCGTCTTAGATATGCTGCCTGAGCCACATTTGAATTTTCATTCTTACACAGAGGAGCAGTTGGAATAAACTTGGAGTTAACTTGACCATGAGTCTCATTAACATGAACCACCTTAAGAGGATTCACATTAGAGAACATAATATGAGTATCATCAGCATACGACACAGGTCGTTTCAGAATCTCCTTTACCACAGGAACCGCTTTGGAATGGTCCTTGATTAATGGATGAAGATTCTGATGGTACTTCTGACTACAATCCCTCACAACGTGACCAAGTTGACCGCATAAGAAACAACTTCGCATGTCTACACGATGTTGTTGCGAGATATTTGGAATGAATGAAGCAGAAGGTTGATGACGACTTACATTCTTAGTCATGCTCTTAGAAAATTCATCAGATAATTCAGATTTCTTCTTTAGGTAAAAATCTAAATTAGAACAATTCGAAAAACTTTTCAGTGTATCTGTCCCAGTTGACTTCACAAAGTTAATTTTCTTAGCTTGTTTTAAAAATTGTTTTGCCATAGTCAATGGGTCAGATTGAACTGATGTTTTTGCTTGAGCATACACACGTTCAAGTTCTTGAATTTTTGAAGTTTCATTGACAAAAACACTCTCAATTAATTCAGGTTTAATGATACTAATTGGAATGTCTTTTTCAGTGAACATTGTGTCCATTCGCTTTAACTTAAAAACTCTAGCAGCAGATGGCTTAGAACTAGAAGGATTAATGAAACGCATTAAATCCTCATCAGAAATTTTCAGTTTTTCCGACTTCTTTGCCTTCATAGAGTTCACTTTCATTGAATTTTCCTTTTTCTCTTGAGGTTTGTGTGAACCATACACTGCTTCCTCAAATTCGTGAGGCTCGCACAGAATGTGATTAGAACTAGGAATGTTCTTATACTTGTGTATATCTCAGGTTCAAACACATCCTCAATAATGACCTTGTCATCTTGTTCAACAAACACCTTTTTGCTTTGAACATGAGATTTTTGAGGAGCAACTTGGGTTTTAACATTTTTAGATTTAACAGATTTAACATTTTCTGAAATCACAGGTTCTTTCAAAATTACCTCTTCTTCCTTTTTAGCAAAGGATTCATTTTATAGTCGTTGTGAAATGGTGGAGGAATTTCTACAAAACCTATACCTTTCTTAGAGTCCTTTTGTTTTCCTAAAACTTCGATAATTTCATTCAATAAAAACGAAGAATTTCGAAATTTACCCAACTTGTTCTTCAACTCAAGAACCTCATTCTCAAGCTCAGTTATCTTAGAACGATGTTTCAATATTTCTTGAAACTTTTGGTCATTAATTGTCATTTTCACAGATAACTCGGCTTTGAGATCATGGTTACTTGTCGACAAAACTTCAATCTTTTCTCGAGATCTCATTTGAGATTCAAGAGATTGTCGATAAGTATCTTTCAGAGAAGCAATTTCTCGTATAAGACTATCATTTTGATTTTTCAAAGCTTCTAACTTAGATTTGTTAGATTCACAATCAACACATGATGCTTTAACAAATGAAGTAGCAGAAATAGAGTTACTAACCTAATTGATTTTGGCCATGCAAGCAAACATTGATTCGGAAGACTTGTTGCAAGAGTCGTCAGAATCAGATCCAGAATCATTATCAGAAGACATCTCACTACTAGTTGCATCTTGACAAACTTTATGTAACCCAAACATAGCCAAATTTGCTTGAACATCATTTCATAGTAATCGTTGTGACCAGTCAGTTCCGTCTGCTAACATTGCTTGTGTTGTAGAAGAAGATGGTTTCTTTTCAGCATCACTTCCTCGTGAAGAAGAAGCATTTTTATTTTGACCACGAGAACTAGTGTATTCTTTCCTTGGTTTGTCACATTCCTTTGCGAAATGCCCAAATTCTTGACAATTATAACACATTACTTTTAATTTATCAAAACCCAACTTCTTGTTTAAAGCTGGAAGATCTTTTCCAGTTCTCTGCATGAATCTTTTAACTTTACGGACGATCATAGCCATGTTCCATTTTAAATCCATGATTTCTAGATCATCTGGATCTATCTGATCATAGTCCTCATCTGTTAAGTCACTTGTGGCAATCTTACTACTCACTAAGTTTTCATATGAAGACATAAAAGCCATCAGAAAAGCAAACTTTTGCTCAGCTTCCTTCATATTAACACTAGGTGGTGTAGCAAATGGATTAGTTGAACTTCCAGAACCACCCGAATTACAAGCAGAGTAAAAACAAACTTTTGGATCATTAACCATAGATGATTCTTGTTCACTTGCAGCATGAGTAAGAAAAGCAGTGATTGGAGAGATCGTTGAACTAAGAGGCATACTTCCACCATAGAAAGCCGGATCTTGATTTCTTTGGAGGATTTTTGACACTTAAGATCGTATTCTCTGGCTTCGATCTTTTGTAAAAATTCAAGTGCCGTCAAGTCTTCATTCAAGAAATAGTCATTTTCTTTCAAAACCATTAGAAATGTTGAGTAAAAACTTGGAAGCACACTTTTAATAGTGTCAATTTTATCCCTTTCAGAAATTTCCATTTTTATCTTGTCCATTTCAGCAATTAAATGACTAAATCTTGTAGTCATCTCATCAACTGTTTCTCCCTTCAATAGATTAAAGTTTCGAAACTGAAACTTGAGCATCACTTTCTTACTCTCAGCCGTGTTTCCCATGCTTCTCATACGCAAATGTTGAAATAAAGACGCACATCTCTTGATACTACCAACTTGATGAAATATATTTTCCGGTAAAGCCATAGTAAGAGTAGAATAGGCTTTTATCTCGATTTCTAAAGCTTTCTTCTCTTCTTGAGAATATTGAGATATAGCTTTAGGAACAAAAACAATGGTATCATCACCAATTAACGGTTCCTTATAAACTTCATCAAGACAATATGAGCAATCAGGATGAACAGATCCCAAATGTGCACGAAACCGAGGTTCCCACTTGGCAAAGTCACTGAACTTCATCAATCTTGGACATTTAGAATGCGAACCTATCTCGGTATCAAGTTGCAACATCTGTTGCATCAACATGTTTTGAGACGCTAATGCATACATACCGCCATCTTTGAAAATTTAAGTGTTTAACGAATCAAATAGTGAATAGGATTAACGAATCAATGAACGGTTATAGCGAACTGTGAATAATATAGCGAATCAAGTCTTAACAAAGTTAAGATTGAAAGTTAACGAATCACAAATAAGGTTAACGAATCAACCAAATAGCGAAACATATAACGAATGAGTCTGAACTTAACTAATCAACAACTTAGAAGATTAACGAATTAACCAGACGAATCACAAGAATCAGCTTAGCGAATCAGATGAACGTTTAGAGAATCACAAGTCAACTTAACGAATTGACCAAACTCATCACAAAGGATTAGTTTAGCGAATCACTAAGAAATGCTTAGCGAAATAAGATAACGAATCAGCTACAGTTGATAGCGAATCAACTATATAACGAATCAGGTTGTTACAACCGTTTGTAACAAACTCTGACACCTTATGCCACGTGGCAAAGGTTGTTATGACACAAATCCCAACGTGGACGCCTGTCACACGAATCGATTAATCTAAATAACGAACTAAATAACACGAATCAATAAATCACACGAACTGGTTAACGAACTGGGTAACGAACTACTTAAAACGAATCACCATACAGATGATAATGAATTACGTTCATCTTAAATCTTCAAACATTCAACATAATTTTCCAGAAATTATGAAGATCAACCCAGAAACCCAGAAATACCAAATCTGTAATACTCCCTCGTTTCTCAACCAAATTGCACAAATTACCTATCAAACTCCTCGTAAACCAATTCCGAATCCAGTACACACAACCTCGTAATCGATTAACACCAATAACCAAACCAATTTGACCAAAAACACAACCCTGTTTCGGACTTAAACCGAAATCAATACCAAACAACACAAATCCAATTCACACTTCAATTCCACTTATCCGAACCTATCCAATACCTTAATCAACCCAAATTTAATCCAATCCGTCCATAATTCAACCAATTCAAACACAAATTGATTCAAAAACTTACAAAACCGAAAACTAACAAAACGAAATAATTAAAAACACCAAATCAAGTGTAATGAGCACCAACAGCTCTGATACCACTTGTTGGAGCTCGTATTCAATAACAATAACCACTAACAGATCTCAGATCTGTGTTTATACTATTAATATGATTAAGGATCTAGCTCATAATTAACATTGATTCAGTGTTAGATATGTGTATTTATTATCATTAAGTTATGTGTATAATATTAGGTGAAGCTTAAGAGAGGGATTGGACAACAATTTGTTAATTAATCTCCAAAAACTTCTTATCAAAAACTTCCTTTTTTTATATATGTGAACAGGAGTTCACTATATATTGAAGGTGATTTGGTTCGCTAACATCCCCTAGCGAACCAGCCTCCCCTTCGTTACAAACATTAAGTTAGCGAAACACCCCCTGATTCGTTAACATCCCCTAACGAATTAGGAGGGAATACATTTACTGACTAGTTCACTAACATCCCCTAGCGAACTAGCCTTTAACTTAGAGAACTAACTTATTAAATAAACTATTATTACATTAAAACATAAATAAAACGTTAACGTTAAATACAAAGACTCTAGACGCAAAACCGTGCACTAACACCAAGAAATATCGTGTTATTCGAGTTAATATTATTTTATTAATATTTTATTATTATATTTATTTAATATATATAAAATAACTTTGATTTATATGCAAATTTAACCATAAACTAAACTTTAACCCTATTTTGTATCCACCTCAATAGTTCAGGGACTTAATAGTAAAATCTGTATTATTAATATCATATCCTTTAACCCATCTACCCAATAACCCAAACCCGAACCTGTAACCTGTTAAGCTGACGTGTGCCTTAATCTTCGATGTAAACTTAGAGTTAGATCGTGCATATGATTCTTCTTCTATAACCAGCCTAACCAACGTAGTGAATTAGGAAACAAGATCATATTTGATAGTATTGATTATATTGTCAACCGACATAACTCGTTTAATGAATATCCCCTTTAACGAAGATATAATCTTAATTAAAGCTGTAGAAATCATCCCCTAACCATCGCGATCAAAACCCCCAATGATAATTTAATCACATCAACCTACAACTACCTGTTTTTGATCTAGTTTTGGTCGTTATGCTCATAAACAATTAAACATCCAATCAACCTCGTAGCAGGTAATTACTTGTATGTTTCCTGTCGTCGTGATCTGCTGTAAATTAACCCTATAATTAATTAAACATAAACAGGTTTAATCGATTGATGATCTAGGGTTCATATGTAAACAATGGGTTCTGTGGCTTCTGTTATATTCCATTATTTACAAACTATAACCAACTTATATGTTAAAGAAGTTGGTTATGTGTGTGTGTGTGTGTGTTAGATTTGTGCCAGCCATCCTCGCAGGTTTGAGTCTCAGAAACCATTTTTGGGTTGTTTTTTTTAAATCAGTTTTAATTATTTTATAGTTAAATTAATTCTTTAAAACACTTAATATATATTATAAATATAATAATGAATCAATATTTTTACAAAATCGTCATATTAACTTGTCACTTTTCCGAGCCTTGGTTAAACACTATATATATATAAATACGTATTATAATAAACTAATAAAAATTGATAAAGGCTTCATATTTAAAAAAGGATTTTGATTTTAAATATATAATTAAAATTGATCGTTAATTCACGTATTAAAATATAGTATAAGTTGAAGTATTTTATAAACGATTTAATTTTATATAAATATTATTAGTTATTAGCTATTTATTATTTACAATAGTAATTTAAAAGAAATCTTTATTTATAGTAAAAGTAAATATCAAAGGGGTCTTAATTTAAAATAAATATTTTAAAACAATCTCTTTATATAAACTATAAAGTTTTTATAAATATTTATTTAAGTATTTTTATATAATTAAAATCATATTAGTTACGATGTAGTTTTGATAAATAAAAGTGATAATAACATTTATAATAAACTAAAGTAATGTTTAATTTTCGTAAAGAACACACCCGATCATCACCATCAAATCCCGAGTTTCTATCGAGTTATAGGATCCATTATTCAATTCAATTATTTTAATTAGGATTTCTCGTTGGTAATTTCCGAAGAGCTTGATCTACCTCTTTTCTTAACGAATCATTATCTCTTGCTTAATTGTTAATGTGAGTATTTCACTCCCCTATTTTACTTATTTTAAATCTTTTGGGGGCATATGCTTAACTTAGATATTTTTATATTTTCATTATCATCCACATTAGCAACTGTTATCCCTATGTGTATATTAGGTATGCCTAACTTGCTATTTGCTTACCTGTTTTATTTTTACCTCATTCGGAGAGGTCCATCATAATAGTATGATCATACGACTGTCGTAGTGACCGGCGTCCAATTGCATGACAATGGTTTCACCGACAACTCATTTTTGGTAACCAATACCCGATTCGCATGGCAACGGTTTAGCCCTATCTTTATTATTTAGTTGAATTGTTTATGTGCTATGCTTAATTGTTTATCTCAAATGAACAGTTTGCATTTTTCTTTATTTATATTATATCTCATTTCTTGGTGTTTACTAACTCAACCTCGTGTTGACAAAACATATTTGTATTTTCAACGCATATGCAGGTCACCGTGTGATTTGATTATTAGGATTTATTGAATAAACATAGAGTTTGCTATGCTAAAGAAGAGATATCAAGAATTAATCTGGTTTGAACTATTTACTTTCTTATTTGTTTTAATTATAGATGATGTATTTGTTTATGTGGATTTTGTTTGAATATTTGAATTTAATTAAAAGATATTGTCATTTTAATTATTGCATGATAATACCTTGAGAGCTGTGAGCAATCAGCTCACGCCCCGGCATTTCCACCTTAGGTTGGGGTGTGACAGATTGGTATCAAAGCCAAAGGTTTAAGATATGTCGTTAGTGGTGCCTTAGTAATATGTTTAGGAGCCCTATACGTGCTTATCTGATTGCCTCATGTGTTCAACTTATTTGTTTACAGCTTTCTTAGATAATTATTTAATTATTATTTATTATATTGTCATGTACACACACACACAACTCCGAGGCTATGCCTCAACCTTTAACGATAATTTTTCTTAATTAATTTAAATCAAATTAGATTGCCTCTTATTTTTGGGAAATTCCTTAAGAATTCCCTACTTTTGTTTTTATTCCTTCACCTTAGGGCCAAGTTGTGTGAAAAGTCTTGTAGTAACTGGAAGGGGGAGAGAACTGTGAGTCGGGCCTTGGCAAACTGGTTCCGAGAACCCCAGGTAAGACGATATTCCTTACTTGGAGGATAACCTGACCACAATACTCGATCTTACAGGCCAAAGCGGGAAACAATTGTCATATAACCGACACCCTAGGTTGTCAAACGTGACCGCATTAGCGGTTGCATATTTTATTTAAACCAAATTCACGGTGGTTCGTGGCTAAATTTGGTCCTTTCCGATTATTGTGTTTTGTTATTTAAAGGGTTAGTCGGGTGAAAAATCCATGGAACCCATGGGCACTCCTACTATCCATTTCTCAAATTGTCTTTGTGTTTTTGTTGGAGTAATCATACGTGGTGATTCACGGGATACTCCAATTACCCACATTTTTATTTTGTTAGTTCGTTATTTAGTTGGTATAGTTAAAATGCCATGGAACGCTCATTGGCCTTCCAACTCTATTGTATTGATAATTCGTTAATTAGTTGATACAGTTAAAATGCCATGTAACGCTCATGGGCCGTCTAACTCAGTTACTTTTATACGCTAATTTCGTTAGGCCATTCAAACTGCCATGGAAAGCTCATGGGAAGTCAACACAAAAATTTTGTTTCGTTAGTTGTTTGTTAAGTTAACTTAATCAAATAAAAATTTATTTTTTTAAACTGACCTCCTCTCCTCATCTCGTTTTCACGCATTAATCAAATTGATTACATCATTTAATAAGTATTTACGCAATGTACCCCCTTATCTTATAATCTTTTACCTTTAATCGTCATGATATGATGCAAATCCCCATTTCTTAAAAGAAAAGTTATTATATGTTATCTAAAACAATTAAACTTTTATTATTTAAATGACTTCCTCAATTTATCCTTCATCTTATAAATATTTATTTTTTGGTTCTCGTAGAATGTCTTCCTTAAGAAATCACTGTCATCCTCGACATCAATCGTCCGGATCTCATGACCACCGTAATGGCCGCCTGTATAGGCATGGAGATAGTTGCTGCAATCCCTAGGATAGTAACCCAAATTCAAAACATTAATGCTACCAGTCCAACCTTTCTCTAACCTCTCTGCTGGTAACTGCGAATCATATACCTCTACTCATCCTCATAACAAGAAACGTAAGAACCTTGCTGCAACCAATTCTACCCAAACGCAAGCCTCTTTAACTTTTCCAAAGAAGAAGCCTTACCTCGGTCCTTACCTGTTATGCTCCATTAGTAACCATCATCACGCGATTAAATCCCTATGCCACCGTTGCACCCAATGTAACCGTTATGGCCATTTTGCTAATACTTGCCATGTGCCACCTAGTGCAAGATCCATTCCGCAATAATCTTTGTCGTCTGCTCCTAGATCCGTCAGTACACCGTATGCTCAACCCGATGCCCATACTAGCAGTACTTGCTACCATTCAGGATATGTGATCTCAGATTATCCAAACTAATCAAGTTCAAACTATAGTTACACCCTACTACATTACCCGTCGAGTCTAAATCTATCAATCCACATCCTTCAAGCTCCCATTTTCAAGAAAGATCATTCGTACTTAACCTAAACTTATAAAAGTTACGCACCTGCAAGCTCAAGTTTACCAAGCCTACTCTAATCGAGAAACCCTCTTGTAAACCATTCAAGATGCTCAAGTTCCAAGGTTTCAATCCATGCGCAATTGAGGATTCAAGCTACCAGAAGCCTTTGCCGGCCGTTGTATTCTGTCTTATTTGAATTTGATTTTCGCTTTGTATCTGCTCTCTAATAATTGTTGGACTAATGTGTTCATATTATTAAAGTACTAGTTATTTACGAAAGGTTGTTTTCAAAAATTCCCCATTTTAAATAACCAAACTATAAAATTTTTTCTATTTAAAAGATGCCTCACAAATTTGTATTTTACTATTGAAATTATATTTTCGAACATTTTGTAAATCCATAAGATGAGACGAATCATGTGGACCATCCGACGATGAAAGTAATTATGGTCCGGAACATAATTATTGTAACATCATGAAAATTTTGGATCAAAATTAACAAGTATTCAAAGTTCAAGGACTTAAAATGAAAAAAATTATGATTTCTTGACCCATCGCGATACGCAATGGATCAAAAGACATCCCATCGTGTATCGCAAAGGTTATGTTACAAAACCCAAAAATTGGCGGTGTCAAGGTACGCGATACCCCAAAGCCACAACGTCATCGCGTATCGCGATTACGTGCTCTAACAAGCGATGACACGTGCTCCTCCACGTGTCTCCACATGGCGCTGCGTGTCCTGCCACGTGGCACATGTGGCAAGCCTACTAGGTTACGCGACAAGGCTAGTCGCGATACTCCCAAGGTCCATCGCGTATCGCTATGGTATAAAATATTAATTAAAGGATCTGTTAACCCATCGCGATACACGATGGATCCTTGGCAAGACCTATCGCGTATCGCGATGGGTCAGCTGATCAGTGCCTATAAATAGGGCCATCAACCCTTCATTCATGCTCACACCTTTCACTCTCACTCTAGAATCATCTCTCTCACTACCTCGATAAGCGTCTCTCGAACCTCCTTGAAATTCGTGTCAAAACAAAGTTTTCTCGAAGTTTGTGCCACACACCGATGGCATTGCGTCGAAGTGCGTACCCCCAAGACACGATCCAACGTCCACCTCGAAGTATGTGCCAACAAATATTGACGTGTGATGTTCCTTGATTCGTGTGCAAAGAAGTGTTGATTAAGATTACTCAAGAAACGTGAAAGCGTCGAAGTGCTGCTCAAGATTCTAGAAAATATACGCCAACCAAGGTAGGGGTAATGCCCAAATAAAATATTTAATAATATTAGAAGTCTTAGACCCTAGTCGAGAGTATAATCGATACTTCGAGAATAAACAAAAGAAAATATAAAAAAAATATAAATAAGAGATATGAATATAAAGTAAATCTTTGTTATTAATATTATTATTGTTTAAGTCTCTTAAATACTATAAGTAAAGAAATAAAGTATGCGTTTCTTCGAGAAGAAGAAATGTAGTGTTTAGAAAAGTAAACAAGCAAACTTGTTGAAGAAAGAAAAGATATTTTGAACTAAAGGTTTGAATAGAAAATATAGTCGAGGTAAATATTATACAAAAATAGACTAAGTGTCTAAAGCTAGATTAAATATCTAGTAATAACAAAAGGTTATACTCATACTATAGGTCCAAGATAGCTCAATAAATATTAACCGATTAGTGAAGTGAAGCTAATCCTTTCAAAGGTGAATACAACCCAAACTTTAATAACTTGTTTAATCGAGTCAAATTAAATTGAATACATGACATTACGTATCTCTAAAACATTATGAACAAAAGTAATCGCTGGCCTTCAGGCTATCGTGTATGTTTGTTTGGATCCTTACATATGTGGTTAGACGGTGGACACACCGCGTCACACCTAGTTATATGCCTCCGCCACGATGGGCCAGATCTAAGTTACGTCCGAGAGAGGGTAATCATGTGTATACTGATGATAGCTAAGTAATCTCGAACGTTGCGGTGTTTGCTGAGCGGTTTTGAGTAGAGCTTAAGTTTATAATTGTATTTAAGTTTTAATTTGATTATTCCAAAGCCATGATGGGCCGAGACCTAAGCTATGTCTCGAGGGGTAATTAAGTAAATAAAATATTTTTCCGTCAGCTTATTCACCAGCATGTGTTTCTGACGTATTTTCAAACTGTTTTACAGGTAATGAAGGATAAACGCTTGGAAAGGATGAAGTCACCACTAGGCGATCTGATGGCTAGTGAATGTGTTAGAATTCTTACTAACACCAGTTTTAAAATTTGTGTCATTCTCAGTTTTGGTTGGCCTCATATTTTTCCTTCTTTTCAGCGGACAGTCATTAACAAAGTGTCCTATCTTGTTACATCTAAAACAACTTCTGTTCGGACTATTAGTGTCCATCCAAACATCCGTTTCGGGAGTTGCAGCAGAAGATGAGGCTGTGTTACTGACAGGTTGTCTCACATAGGGGGGAACAAATGGGTTTAAGGAAGATTTATTTTCATCAAACGTATAATTCTCCCCCTGTTTGAGCAACACAACTTCATCATCTATCTTAACAGAGTCGACGGACTTTTCAGAATTTGAATCTTGACTTGTGACAGGAGAATTTGTCTCTGAGAGCTGGTCATTCACTTCTGCCATGTATGCTTGATCCTCCATTGGTTCCTTGTCACATCTTCCAGTCACAATATTCACCAGATTCGCTTGTTCAATCGTCTCTTCAACTTTGATGTTCCAATTATACCCACCATTCTGTTGAGACACCATTGCTTTTGCTTCAGTACCATTTCCATTCCCGTTCTATTGAGTAGCCCTGTTCTGACTCCGTTCAACTCTTTCATTTGTACACTCTCTTGCAAAGTGTCTATTTTGTTGACAGTTGTAGCAACGGACCTTTGACTTGTCAAATCCCGGCCTCTTTCCCACGAACTTTCTTCCAGTCTTCTTCATAAATCGTTTTACCCTTCTTACTATCATCACCATTTGCCACTGCAGATCCATTTCTTTCATGTCATTAGCATCTATCTGATCATAGTCCTCATCCAAGGTTGCAGGGTCAACTATCTTTCCTTTGATTTAATTCTCATAAGACGCAATGAAAGAGGCATAAAGGGCAAATTGTTGTTCAGCAGATTTTACACTCATAGGCATCTTTGAGTAATTTACACTTGAAGAACTAGTGGAAGTGTTACCGACTGAGGATTGGGGTTTTGAAGAAATACTTCCGCCAGCTACAAAGCATATATCTCCGTCCACATTCATCACCACATGACCATCTTGAGTAAAGTTTGATTCACCACCGGAGTAATAAGCAGCCGATTCCGGTTTAGATCTTGAGTTTGGAGAGCCTTTTGCACCATACAATCCCGGATCCTGAACCTGATCAGTAGGAGTCTCTTTTCTTATCATATTAAGCTCATAATTACGTAACTTGTTGACCACCGTTTCCAACTCAAAGGTTTCAAACTCTTTATATTCTCTCATCAAAACTGTGTATATCTCCCATTTTGGTGGAAGAGCATCCAGAAGTTTTTCTACAATTTCAGCCTCCGTGTATTCAATGGAGTAGTTGTTCAATTCTATCATCAAGTGTTAGTATCTTGTGATGATGTCATCAAATGATTCATTCTTAAAGCACTTGAACACCGAGAGTTGAGTTTTCAACAATTTTGTCTTTGAGTTTCGAATTTCAACATTTCCTTCATAGCGGTTTTCTAACGCTTCCCACAATTCTCTAGCGGACTTGTACTTTCTAAACGTGTGTAGAATCTCTTGATATAGTGCCATGGTTATTGCTGCCAGTGCTTTACTTTCTGCCTCATACATCTTCTTTTCATCATCTTCCATCTTATTATACTTCTTAAGTTGCTCCCGACCTTCTAACATAGTTGTTGGAGGGATATATCCATCCTGAATACATACCCACATCTTGGCATCTTGATATTTCATGTACTGCTCAAATATGTCTTTCCACGCAACAAAATCAGTGCCTTTAAGCAACTTTGGAGCTTTAGTCGCTGAGCCAGCTACAACTTCCAATTTTACCAGTTCAGTGATGTTTATCGAAGTCATACTTAACCAAAACGAGATCTGAGACTAATTCAAAAGGTATTCTGTGAACAGTAGATAGCGAAGTTACGATAACTTCACCAACACAGTAACTTCGCTTATGGCGAAGTTATATTAATAAACTAAGTTCGCTAGGTCTTAAGTTCACTAATTAACTTCGCCAGAGAACAACTTCGCAGTCCCTTAACTTCGCCCAGATAACAACTTCGCCCAGCTAACAACTTCGCCCAGATAATAACTTCGCCTCTTATAACTTCGCTGAAACCCTAATGACGAGTGACGGCCACTTCGCTGAAAGTGAAATATGATTTTGAGCACTGTTTTTCTGGTTTCAAATGGTTTAAGAGGTAGTATGGAGTGCGACCAAAGTAATATGGTGTAGGAATGGAATGAACGAACGGTTTTTGACGTGGCACGATTCCGTGAAAAGTCTAGCGGAATAGTTTTAACACTCGTGTGATAATCCCGAACCACACAATCACGAGCAAATGCTCTGATACCAATTGTAGGTTCCCAGCCGGATCTACACAGGAGTATCTCGTAACACGAGGCTGCGGAATCCCCTACGTATACGATACGAGTGATTACACGAAAGACATGTAAATAACACGAAACACGTAAGAAAAAATGATTACTTGTTATATCGATGTAAAGAAACAAAACACCAAACAAGTATCTCAACTGCTTACAAACCAGATCTGCCAAAAAGTCTACCAGGCTAACGGCGCAAGTTAGGTTATATAATACGACAACTTCGCCTAACACCCTAGGCGAAGTTGTTCCTAACTTCGCCGTTCCACAAGTTCGCTAAACCCAATAATAAAACTAACACATTCAACAAAACATAAGAACAATTTAACGATTTCAGACACAATAGACACGAGATAAATAAACTACTGGCATCATGCACCAACATTTTCCACCTTTTCAAGAAAAATTACTTCGATTTCAGAACAAGCTAATGAAATCCGTCAACAAGAAGCAGCCGCAGAAGCATTTTTCAACCATCCATTTAAAGCACCCTCATCTCCGTATCCGAAGAATCACTATGACATTGTGATGATTGGTTACCGTGACCCACCGCCACAATATGGATACCCAAACATCATGCCACAATCCCAAGAAGAACATCTCGATTTAGCTCTGCATGAGACTGATGAGCTAAGGAAGAAGGTTGCTAAAGATGGAAGCGATAAGAAGAAGATGGGAGATAAGCTTCTTCACAAATGTAATAAGATGAAGAAGATGGTTAAGAAGTTCATGAATGATTAGAAACTACGATGGTTTGGTCAAGTGTTTGTTGTTTATGTAATCATTATGTTGTGTTTAATAATAAGAATGATGATCGTTTTAGTATGGATAGGGATATATATATATATATATATATATCAAGTGACGATATATATACATATATATATATATATATATATATATATATATAAATGAATAAATAAAAACATGTGTTTTAAGAAAAGAATGTAATTATTTTAGAATGTCGAACCAGTGAACAAATAACGCGGAAGATTCTCGAAAAGCGGAAGATAACCGCGCTCAAAATGAACAAGATCAACGAATACCCGAACAATACATGAAACAAATACAAGAAATGATAATAAAAGCCGTAAGAGCTTAATCTCACATTAGATCTGAATCTAGGCAAACTCATACCGAAAATTCTCGAAAATCCATAAAATCCAAATCTCGTCCTAACCCATCTCATCTCGAAGAAAGTGTCCATGAATCAAACGCTGGTGGCGATTCTAATCGCAAATTCAAGAAACTCAAAATCGAGGATTGTTCATTCAAGGACTTCAAAAACTTTGGTCCTAAAGAATTATACGGCGACAAGGGAGCCATTGCAACACTAAGGTGATTAGAGGAAATGGAATCAATTTTGATAATTAGCAAGTGCCCTGAACAAGAAAAGATACAATACACGGCGCAAATGTTCAAAGGTGAAGCTATAGAATGGTGGAACACTCTCATCATGAGCAAGGGAAGACAGACATTGTATCAACTGATGTGGGAAGAATTAAAGGAGATGGTGCTAGCAAAATTATGTCCGATGCACGAAACTAATCAAATCCAATCCAAGTTCCTTAACCACAAGGTGGTTGGAACTAATCTCCGAGAGTACAAGACCAAGTTTCACGAGTACCGTAGACTCGTGCCCCAGCCGGTGACGCCTGAATCCAGAAAAGTAACCCAATACATATGGGGACTTCCGCGAGAAATTCGCGACATGGTAAGGTCTCATTTACCCCAAACCGCTGACTCTGCTACGGAGTTAGCTGGTTATCTGATGAACGGATTAATCCGTAATAAAAAGGAAGACAAAAAAGTGGTGCCATCAAATCACCACAAAAAGACTGGAAGTGCCTGATTCAAAGGCAAGGGTGCAGAAGATGGATCCAACTCTAATTACACCCAATGTAAGATTTGCAAGAAGTACCACAAAGGTCGTTGCCAATTCGCTTCATCTGCAACTGTTTGTGACTCGTGTCACAAACCCGGCCACGCCACGGCCGACTGCTGGAAAAAGTCCATGACTTGTTACAACTGTAAGGAAACGGACACCTCAGTTTCGAGTGCCCCAAGAACAAGCCCGCTCTTAGAGGTTCGGGTGGAAGTGGTCAAAAGAATGATCCAAAGAAAGGCAACGCACGAGTTTTCGTTCTAGACACCAAGAAAGCGGTTGACATGCCGGAAACCATCACCGATACGTTCTTAATTAACGATACGTAAGCTAGAGTTTTATTCAAGTCATGTGCCAATTTAAGTTTTATAGATTATAGATTTTGTAGTCTATTAAATGACCCTTTAGATAAATTAAATAAAATTTTATGCGTCGAGACTGCTAGTGATGAAACCGTTGAAATCTCTGAAGCCCTAGAAAATGGAAAAATCTTGTTAGCTGGTTACATTATATCCATCCAATTGTTTCCCATGACTCTTACTGGTTTTGATATAGTACTTGGTATAGACTGGTTATCTAATAATCATGCCCGTATAATTTGCAATAGCAAAACCACTGAACTTCGAGCCCTTGATAAATGAACTATTCGAATTGAAGGGGACAAAGACCTGGCCAAGTTAGCCTAATCTCCATGATTAGGGCTAATAAATGTTTAAATCAAGGATGCTTAGCATTCATGGCTTATGTCACAGAAGAATCCAAACCAAAGGAGATAAAGGACGTACCTATTGTCTCCGAATTTTCTAACGTCTTTCCCAATGAGCTGCCATAAATTCCTCCCGATCGAGAAGTCGAGTTTAGAATAGACCTCATGCTTGGAACCTCACCAATCTCCAAAGCCCCATATTTCTTGGCTCCAACCGAAATGAAGGAACCGAAAACACAATTAGACGAACTGCTCGAGAAAGGATTCATCCGTCCAAGTTCATCACCATGGGGAGCGCCAATTCACTTTGTTAAGAATAAGGATGGATCAATGCAAATGTGTATCTACTACCGAGATCTAAAAAAAGTAACTATCAAGAGTCAATACCCTCTACCCCAAATTGACGATCTATACGACCAACTACAAGGAGACAGTCACTTCTCTAAGATAGATCTTCGTTTTGGATATCATCAACTCAAAGTTCAATCTAAAGACATTCCAAAAACCGCATTCCGAGCAAGGTATGGGCATTATGAGTTCACAGTTATGCCGTTTGGTCTCACTAATGCCCCAACCGCGTTTACGGATAAGATGAATCGAATCTGTAAACCTTACTTGGAGAACTTTGTTATCGTATTCATCGACGACATACTTATTTATTCTAAGTCAAGGGAAGATCATGAAATGCATCTCAAAATCTTACTTGAATTACTTAGAAACAGGAAGTTGTACGCCAAGTTCTCGAAATGCGAATTTTGGCTTCACGAAGTAGAATTTCTTGGTCACATCATTAACGTGAATTTTGGCTTCACGAAGTAGAATATCAAAGTGGGAGATTCCAAAGTCTCCAACCAAGATCCGAAATTTCTTTGGTTTGGCCGGCTACTATCATAGATTCATTGAAAATTTCTCTCGAATAGCCGTTCCTCTAACCTCGTTAACTTGTATGAATGTCAAGTATGAATGGGTAACCAAACAACAAGAGGTGTTCGATATGCTTAGACAAAAACTCACCAATACACCTATACTGGCCTTGCCAGAAGATACTGAGGACTTTGTCATATTTAACGATGCATCCCATTCCGGTTTGGGTTGTTGTAAGGCCCCGTCACCAGTGCCCTACATTGGACGTTGGATTTACTCATAAACACCGTTCTAATTATCAGAGTTAAATAAAATATTCGCGGAATATTAAAATTTCATAAAACGTTACAATAATAATTCGTAAACATGTCTTTAGTCTTTCTTGTCTTTCAAAATTAAAACATTAAATATAAAATGAAGTCTTCAGATGCCAGACTCTTTTTCTTCTGCCACGTGTCCCGCTCAAGCCAAATGTCTCATCCTACTCACCTGCGTGCATACTAAAAGTTAGCTATACTGAGTGAGTTCTAGTTAATCATTCAACATACAACACATACACTTACGTTCAATTATGCATCCGAAGATACATAATAATTACTTACTAATTTACTTTCATTACATACGTTCACACTTTATTTCTTTTATACTATATAGTTACTTCCATTTTCTATCTCAGATATTAATAGGGTCTGATCCCTCTTTCCATGTCTATCTCATATATTATTAGGGTCTGATCCCTCTTTCCTTTGTCGATCTCAGATTTTATTAGGGTATGATCCCTTTCTTCTCTATCTCAGATATTAGTAGGGTCTGATCCCTGTTTACTTCTCTATCTCAGATATTATTAGGTCTGATCCTTTTCTTCTCTATCTCAGATATTATTAGGGTCTGATCCCTTTCTTCTCTATCTCAAATATTATCAGGGTCTGATCCCTTTCTTCTTCATCTTCGCACATACTGTCTTTACATACCCATAACGTACATATATTTCCTTTAATCATTCATACATATTCATATGATGTACATATATATATATATATATATATATATATATATATATATCATACATTCATCCTTCATATACATACCTCTCTTGTCAATACGTGCAATATCCGAAGATCGTTCATGTACCGACAAGCTTTCATTCACATTCATAACATAATATCTAACACATAGATCATACAGGGCATACAATTACCATTTAAGGTAAGTGTATTAACTATCACATCGAGTATGCACACAACCCCAAAAACATAACAAGGAAATGGGGCTAGAAACTCACCTGAACTCTATTTCTTTCTCCGTTAATCGTTAATCCCTTCTTTAATTGAGCTCGGCTAACTGTATATGAGTTACACATATGATTACTCATCTGATCTAATCTAATGGCCTTGTATTAGATTGCTTTAACTTAGAATATATATGGTTTTCATTTACTTTAACATTCTAGTATTTTATCCCTTTAGGTCCTTACAATGTATGCCATCAAGTGTATACTCGTATACATATAAGGGTCGCCATGTATCTGGGACTCAATATAAGTGAACTTAGATATAAGAGGACTTAGATATAAACAAACTTAAATATAAGCGAACTTAAATTTAAGCGAACTTAGATATAAGCAAACTTGTTATCAGGCGAACTTAACAGCAGGCGAACTTATAGCAAACTTAATCAGCAGGCGAACTTAAAGTGGCGAACTTAATCAGCAGGCGAACTTGTAGCAATATTTATGGGTTTGATCTTAACCCACTAACCATTTTTGTTTCAACATGTAGACCTTCAATTATGACATTATCAAATCCGTAATTGCTCCCACGACCATTTTCAGATAAGGCTTGTCCCGAGGAATCGTAAAGTTTGGATTTTTTGGCTAAAAACGCTCATAACTAGATCTAGGGTTTTCTTTAACGATCCATTCATAGCTGTAGGTCCGTTAAGTTCATTTTTAACATCAAGTTTGCTACTTTATAGTTTGTTTCTATCCAATATACTCTACGTTTAAGTTTCAAGGCTAACCGTTCTTAAAAACGTAAACTTTAATATGAAGAACATACCTTTATGCGTTATTTAGGCCTCGGTTATCTTGGTAATGAACTTTAGATCTTGTATCTATCTTGTATAACGAAGATCTATCAAGAATCAACGTTTGTTTGGCCTTGAATCTCTCTCTCACCCTCACGGCCGAAAGTGGCTATGTGTGTGTGTGTGTGTGTAGGCAAATATGGAAAGATGGAATGAGGATTTAGGGTTTTAGGGAGATTTGAAGGAGTATTTATACTCTCTTAAGCCCATGGACCTAAGGCCCATCCCATCCCTTAATCCATCTTAATTATTCCAAGTCCATATTCTTTCTAATATTTAATCCTAATTAAATATTTACACGCAAAAACTAAACACAACTTTCTTATTTAATATTATAAATTTAGGATGTTACAGTTGTGTACTAATGCAACGAAAGAAAGTAATCGCTTACGCCTCTTAACAACTCAAAGTACACAAGAAAAACTACACAACTCACGATCTAGAATTAGGCGAGATAATCTTTGCTTTAAAGTTGTGGAGGCACTATCTCTATGGAGTCAAATTCATCGTGTATACTGATCACAAAAGTTTAAAACACATCTTCGAAAAAAAAGAACTTAACATGTGCCAACAAAGATGGATGGAAACATTGAATGACTACGACTGTGAAAATGTTTATCACGAAGGTAAAGACAAAGTTGTGGCTGACACTTTGAGTCGTAAAGAACATGAGAAACAAAAAAGAGTGCGAGCATTATGACTAGAACTCCAAGTAGATCTAGTTAGACAAATCCGATTAGCCCAACTCCAAACAAATGAAGAAAACAAGATCTTCGACGAAAAACAGAACAGCTCCATTGACTCGCTAGTCAAGGGTGACGATGGTATACTTAGACTTGGAAACAGGATTTGGGTACCGATCGTTGGAGACTTGCATGAAAATATCATGAGCGAGGCACATAAATCTAAGTACATGATGCACCCCGGTAGTGACAAAATGTACCAAAATCTCAAGCCAAACTACTGGTGGAATGGAATGAGAAAGATATCGCTTTGCATGTTGAAAAATGTTTAACCTGTTTGAAAGTCAAGGCTGAATATCAAAAGCCCTCGGGATTGCTTCAGCTACCCGAACTCCCCGTTTGGAAATGGGAAATGATAACTATGGACTTCATCACGAAACTCCCAAAAATTACACGACAACATAATGCAATTTGGGTCATTGTCGATCGGTTAACCAAGTCCGCACATTTTATATCTATCAATGACACATATTCGATGGATAGATTAGCACGAATCTATGTAAACAACATCGTTTCATTGCATGGAGTGCGTTTATCTATCATCTCTAATCGAGACAGTCGCTTTACATCTCATTTCTGGAAAAGTTTCCACCAAGCGTTAGGAACCCAATTAAACCTTAGCACTGCCTATCATCCTCAAGCCGATTGGCAAAGCGAAAGGACAATTCAAACGCTTGCAGATATGCTCTGCGCTTGTGTGATTGAATTAGGTGGAAGTTGGGATGACCATCTTCCCCTATTGTAATTTTCATACAACAACAGTTATCACACAAGTATTCAAGTCACACCGTTAAAAGCATTATACGGCCGAAAATGTGCTTGTCTGAAACTGGATACAGTCAATTCTCTGGACCCGAAATAGTCCAAGAAACCACCGACAAGGTTTTACAAATCCGAGAACGACTTAAGACGGCGCGAGACCAACAAAAGAGTTACGCCGACATCCATCGTAAGCCGTTGGAATCAATATAGGCAATAGAGAGTTATTGAATGTTTCTCCTTGGAAAGGTGTTGTTCGCTTTGGTAAGAAAGGAAAGTTAAGTCCACGTTTTGTAGGACCATTTGAAGTACTTGAACGAGTCAGTACCGTCGCTTATCATTTGCGAATACCCGAAGAAATGAAAAGGATACATGATGTATTCCACATCTCTTATCTGCGTAAATGTCTAACCGACGAACCCTTATAAATGCATTTAAAAGACGTCGAAATTAATGAAAACCTTAAATTCGTAGAACGACCTATACAAATTGAAGACTTCAAAACAAAGAAACTTAAGCGACGAAATCTAAAATTGGTTAAAGTAAAATAGAACTCTCAAAGAGGCCCCGAATATACTTGGGAATTAGAATCTGAAATAAAGAAAAAGTACCCCCGCTTGTTCTAAGAAGCGAATCTTGCGAACGAGATTCATTCCAATGTGGGGAGGATGTAACATCATGAAAATTTCGGATCAAAATTAACAAGTATTCAAAGTTCAAGAACTGAAAATGAAAAATATTCTTGACCCATCGCGATACGCGATAGATCAAAAGACATCCCATCGCGTATCGCGAAGGGTATGTTCCAAAACCCAAGAATGGGCGGTTTCGAGATACGCGATACCCCAAAGGCATAACGTCATCACGTATCGCGATTACGTGGTCTGACAAGCATTGACACGTGCTCCTCAATGTGTCTCCACATGACGCTGCGTGTCCTGCCATGTGGCACATGTGGAAAGCCTACTATGTTACGCGAAAAGGCTAGTCGCGATACGCGATGGCCTCCCAAGGTCCCATCGCGTATCGCTGTGATATGAAATATTAATTAAAGGATCCGTTAATCCATCGCGATACGCGATGGATCCTTGGCAAGACCCATCGCGTACCGCGATGGGTTAGCTGATCAATGCCTATTAATAGGGCCATCATGATGCCCTTCATTCATGCTCACACCTTTCACTCTCACTCTAAAATCATCTCTCTCATTCCCTCGATAAGCGTCTCTCGACCCTACTCGTAATTCGTGCCAAAAAACAAAGTTTTCTTGAAGTTCGTGCCACACACCGACGGCATTACCTCGAAGTGAGTACCACCAAGACACGAGCCGACGTCCACTTCAAAGTGCGTGCCAACAAAGATTGACGTGTGATGTTCCTTGATTCGTGTGCAAAGAAGTTTTGATCAAGATTACTCGAGAAACGTGAAAGCGTCGAAGTGTTGCTCAAGATTCTAGAAAATATACGCCAACCAAGGTAGGGGTAGTGCCCAATTTAAATATTAATATAATATTAAAAGGCTTAGACCCTAGTCGAATGTATACTTGATACTTCGAGAATAAATAAAAGAAAATATAACAAAGAAAATATAAATAAGAGATATGAATATAAAGTAAATCTTTGTTATTAATATTATTATTGTTTAAGTTTTTTAAATAATAATAAGTAAAGAAATAAAGTATACATTTCTTCGAGAAGAAGAAACGTAGTGTTTAGAAAAGTAAACAAATAAAACTAAAGGTTTAAAAGTTGTTAAAGAAAGAAAATATATTTTGAACTAAAGGTTCGAATAGAAAATATAATCGAGGTAAAGATTATACTAAAATAGACTAAATGTTTAAAGCTAGATTAAAGATCTAGTAATAACAAAAGGTTATACTCGTACTATAGGTCCGAGATAGCTCAAAAAAGATTAACCGATCAGTGAAGTGAAGCTAATCCTTTCAAAGGTGAATACGCCCCAAACTTTTATGACTTGTTTAATCGAGTCAAAGTAAATTGATTACATGAGATTACGTATCTCTAATACATTATGAACAAAAGTAATCGCTGGACCTCTGGCTGTCGTGTACGTTTATTTGGATCATTACATATGTGGTTAGACAAGTAATCTCGAACGCTACGGTGTTTGATGAGCGGTTTTGAGTAGAGCTTAATTTTTTAATTGTATTTAAGTTTTAACTTGATTATTCCTAAGCCATGATGGGCCGAGACCTAAGTTATGTCTCGAGGGGTAATTAAGTAAATAAAATATTTTTACGTCTGCTTATTCACAATGGTGTGTTGCTGACGTATTTTCAACATGTTTTACAGGTAACGAAGGATAGAAGCTTGGAAAGGATGAAGTCACCACTAGGCGATCTGACGGCTCAGATCATTTTGTTAAAATTTCAAATGTGTAAATGGTGGTTTGTTAAACAAGTAATCATTTTGTAAACACTAACCGGTAATTCTTAAATCTCGTGTTTTGATTATGTAAATATTAATATTTTAATCCACGTTACTATATTTCCAAATTAATCCGTAACTTTGATTTAATTACAAAACGGTACCAACTGCGAGTCACACGCTCAGGCCAAAGCTGGGGGTGTGACAATTATCGAAGTCCTCGTATGGAAATTATAATGCGTACCATTGTGTGTCATAATATAGAATCGAAAGTAGTTGGGATAACGATCTAAATGCAAAGATGATAAGGACACGGTGGATACGCCGCTGCTACATCATATATATAAGTGCCCTTATCGGATTTTCATTTGGAGCGTTGTTTTGACTATTCAAAGTTCTATGTTATGATAAATTTTTAAAATTTATATTTAATATTTTTCCTCAAATTTTGTTGATTGTTTCGGTATTCTTTAATTTCAGAACGAAATTCCCAAAAGTACGGGATATTGTAACAACTCGGATTTTAAATTATAATTTTATTAACCGTTATCCGACCCGCTTTTATATTCGGGAAATTTTTACCAAGAAATCTCGCGTTATTCGAGTTAAGATTTATTTATTAATACTTGTTCATTATACTTATTTAATATATTTAAAATAAATTTGATTAGTATTCAAATTTAACCCTAAAATAAATTTAACCTTATTTTGTATTCACGTCAATAGTTCAGGGACTTAATAGCAAAATATGAATTATTAATATTATATCTTTTAACCTGTCACACCCCAACCTACGGCGGAAATGCCGGGGCGTGAGCCGATTGTTCACAACTCTCAAGGTATTATCACACAACATTGGAAATTTCAATATCTATTTAATATAATTTAATTAAAACAAATTATTCAAATACAATTTCCAAAAGAAAATACTTAACCAAAAAAAATCATAATACAAATGTCTCGTTTATTTCTCTATCTTGATTCTTAAGTTTTCTTTCCAATCTTGAACTAATTTCACATCACACAATGACCTGCATATGCATTAAAGAATAAAATAGATTTGTCAATACAAGGCTGAGTGAGTAAATCACCAGATTCTCATGATTATATAATAGTAATGTAAAAAGCAAACTGTGTCAAGTGAGATAAGAAATTTAACCAATGAGCAAGTAAATAATGATGTCGGTAAGCTTGATGTCAGATGAACTGAATGATGGCTAACATTGAGAACACCTCAGATCTATTAATATGTTATCGATTATCATAATAGATCTAATACCTTAAATAGATCTAGTTCATGATTATACTCTTAATTAGGTTATATATATATATATATATATATTAATGATTAGATATGAGTATTATTAATAGTTTAAGTGAAGAAATGATCAAGAGAGAATTTTGACAGAGATTTGTTACTCAATCATCAAAACTTTAATTAACAGGGTATGAAACACCCTATATATAGATGATGGAACCAATTCGTTACACATCCCGTAACGAATTGGATCCAGTCCGTTAACTTACAGACTCAAAAAGGAAAAGCATAACGAATCTTTGATTCGTTATGCCCCCATTCATCAACATTCCATGACGAATTGGAACATACATAACGAACTAGAGTTTACATTAGACGAACTGGCTAATTCGTTAAACATCCTTAATGAATTAGACTTACATTAACGAACTAAATAAATCCCGTTAATATTAAAATATTCATAAATTACAAACGATAAATACAAAGAATCGAGACGACAAAACCGTGCACTAACAAACACCCCCTCTTCTTGAGCTCTTTGTCTTTACTTTACTAGAAGAGCTTTGATACCCAATATCGACAACTATGAATCCCGAACTCGTGACATACATGTACGACACGCTGGAACTGCATAGCTCAGTTATAGTCTTCCTGGCGCTCTATCAATATCTTACTCTTGAACAGCACATCATTGTCAGTCTCTAATAAGTTAACGAGCCACATTAGATCGATAACTCTAATAAAGTTAGTATTCAACCCTTTACCAAGGACAATGACGGCCTCACTGGTACGAATGTCGTAGTACCAAAGGTTAAACTTTAGGTGAAGACCTTGCGGGAAAGTCTTCACCGGTACATACTTCATCGTTTTCGGTGGTTTTACCTTAATCACGAGCTTCCTCCATCCCGTACGTGGATATATCTCGTCAATACGCTTACGGATCGGAATCTACAACTTAAAGAGCTTAAACCCGCAGTTTACCTCGAAAAACAAATGTTGATGAAACCATCTGCTTGACGATTTCCACCGCGGTTGATGAAAGGTCGACTCGCGAGGGTACGTACATCCCAACGCGGTAATGAGAGAACGTCAGTGATGTTCAGATAGTATTGAACACCGTTCTCCCATTTGATTATACAGACCTTAAGCTCATAGTCATAAAGCCAGGAAACGATATCACTTTTAACAGTCGACACGGCTTTGAGCTTTGTCTTCTGATTGGCTTTAACGTGTGCGATCGCATCCTGCTTCTGCTCTTCATTCACGTACCGATATGCTTCAATAATCTTCTGAGCTCGCTTGCTTCGATACGCGAACCAACCCTGAATATCCTCAACCGACGGATCAAGATTCCAGTCAAATTTCTTGCCCTTGCCCTTCGAGACCTTCTCCAAATGATCTTCAGCAGCTTTTACATTTTATTCATTGAAAGTAGGAATACCCTCATCAAAATTGACTCGTTGATAAAGGTCAGGGTATTCCTCTTCTGTCACATCTTCTATCTCGATCTCCTCATCTTCATAAATAAACGACGTATTCATCTCAGGAATCATCAGATCTTGTAAGACTTCTTCATCGTTAATCACCTCCACGTCTTCCTCAGCTTCTAGCACATCATGATGCATTTCTTGTTATCCATGAACAAAGATGGTGTTGGCCTTGACCGACTCAATTGGTTGAATATTAGTCGAGTCATGATATACCACCAACTGTTTATCACCGCCAACACCGTTACTCGTACCAGCACCAGAGGATGAACCGTGAGCTTGTTTCGGCTCATTACCTCTAGCACCTGAGGCATCAGGATCATCATCATCATTCTTCAGCTTTTTGAGTTGATCGTCCTTGCATGTGAGCTGAAGAATTAGATCCTCCTGTTCTTTTATCTTCACCCCCTGAACCGTGACAATCTCACATAGCTCCTTGTCTCTTTCTGGCAGTATGAGACAAATTCCATCAAACGCCTTTGATTGATTAACATATGCTCTTGAGATTGACGATCGGCTACCATTTTATTCCCATAAAGGTGAATCAAACTCAAGAGCATGTTATTTTGATTTTCCTGAGGCATAGCATGAAAAGATGGAGGTATCGGCTGCACAGGACCTTGAGGACGACTAAGCCTCATGAATGAAATGTCCATAGGCTGTGTCGGCATCATGGTCGGTGTTGGTGAAACCACTAATGTAGCAGCAGTAGGCCTTGGTAATGTAGATAGGACAGTCTGAGGAATCATACCAAGCCTTGGATCATATGTCAGAGTTGTCGTCAATGTGTACTCCGGGGTGCTAGTAGTAAGCAACATCGCCAGACTTTGAATTTCAGACTCCCTAGGCTCACGAGAACCTATTTCAACTCCAGATCCATAACGAACACGACATGAGGGCGGTTCGTCAGAAGCAAGCTCATTTCCCTTTCGTTTATGTGGTGCAACAGATGAACTTGCCTCCACAACCTCGACATGTTGTTGGTCACCCCTTTGACCACCATCTTCACCATCTCCACCATCACCTTCACCGTTCCCACCTGGACCCTCTTCACGTTCGGAATCCGAATCATTGTGCATCCAATGATCATCAAAAGGACAGACATACGCCGGATTTGAAATGTGACCAATCAAGCGTTTGGTCCTTGGCATATCCTGACGATACATCTTCATTCTCCTCATGGTGTCAGCAGTCATATGATCAAGCTTCAGCACATCGTTGCGAAGCGTTGCATCAATCATCAGATCAAGAATAACATCTTCAATAAATACCTGGATAAATCGTGGATACATAAGGAATTTGTTTCATCGATGTTTGACTAAACAATTTTCCTTAAGATGAAAGAAGATCATCTCCGAGAAATTGAACGGTTTGTTCAAAATCAACACGAAAAATATCGATTGAAGCATAATCTGGCATTCAACAAATCCACCCTTACGTCCACCAAGGCAATGAATGAGGACGTGCAATAAGTACTTGTACGTGGGGCACAAGTTTGCCTTGTTATACATGGACTTGTCTAGTTCCCAGCATAAAATACTCGGTCGAACAGACCACAGATCAACCCCTTATCAAATTCACAAGGGTTATCCACATTATCACCAAACCTCAACACCCATCGTATCACCTCGGTTGATATCACAACCGGTCTTCCATTCATCTCAGCAACTATATGATCCTCAGACTCCATGTATCGAGCTGAGTTCCAGAACATAAGGATACGGCTAAACCGAATTTCCAGGCGTGCAGTGACTGCATAGCTTATACATGAACGGCATATAAAAGCTAACATATCCCCAAAAATATCTTCATCAGCAAAGTTCGTTCCGACAAAAGCACACACGTTATGCTTCTTGTCGAACGATAGCAACGGTGGTTCCGGCTCTTGTTGTTGTTGTACCGGTTGTTGCTCAGCAGCGGGAACATCTTGAATTATTTTGCCTGCCATTACTGAGAAAATATAAAAATCTGAGATTTATTAAAAATGAAAAACATATAATATAAATATTATTATTATGAATTTTTGATTTAAAAAAAATATTTAAAATAAATTTAATTGTAATTCGTTATGTTTTCTGATTCGTTAAAACGAATTAATGCTTTGTTATAACAAATTGGTTAATTCGTTATCATGGAGAAAACACGAACTAGACATAACAAATCATAGTTGAAGAGATAATGAAGTAAAGAACGAATGTGAAGTAATTCGATATCATTTTTCACAAAGAAAATTTATTCGTTAAGTTATCAGTAACGAATTGAACACGAATGAGTTCCAATTCGTTAGCCTATAACGAATGGGCACCAATAATGTTTAATTTTGAATATTTGGAGTCAACGTCAAAATTGGTATGAACATTGAAGGTCAAATGCTCAACCCAGATTCAGTTACACCATAATACACGATGTAATAACCTACGAAACCCACTAATCATCTCGGAAAGGTATCGATAACAGATTGATGAATAACATTTGGACAAGAATTTTATCTAAGTAGGGTTAACTAAAGTTTCTGTTTATAAGTTAAAACCCTTCACTTAAATCGATTTATAGACACATTAGATATTCATATAAATCGACAAAAATCATCACGTTATGATTCTCAGTACCTTACGATTCTTAAACGTAGATCAAAATAGGGTTTAGATACAATCGGTTTTTCTAGAAAAATTTTGGCAGAGTATTTGCTTAGTGAAGAAGAAATAAAAAACAGTGAATGAAGACAAATCGTTTGGTACTGTTACCTAAATAGGAAGACTTGGCATATTTTCCAAGACAACGAATCAGCTGATTCGTGAATTTTGAATTAACGAATTAGCCAATTCTCTATCTCCTTCGTAACACGGGGCAAACGAATGAGTAATTCGTTAAGACTTAACACGAAGGAATAACAAACTAGAAGTAATTTGTGTTTAATTCGTTATATGATGGATGACGAATTAGGGTCATTCGTTAAAGAGTGGCAGAAGCGAATTAGAGTGCTAACGAACTAAAGTAATTCGTTATAAAAATAACCCCATTCGTTATCCATAAATAACGAATCAATTTTAATATCTTTTTCAATTTTCTTTTATTTAATTTAAAATCAAATAAATAATTAAATAAATGAATAAATAAATCAATAAATAAAATTACGATTCTTACCTGACGTGGTAAGATGAAATACCTTAACGTGTTTTACGCTAAAAAACACTTAACTTAAATAACTTAAAAAATGATTAAATAATATGTAAAAGAAATATTATAAAATCTTTTTGGTATTTTTCTTTTTCGTAACAAACTATTTATATGTAAATCCGAAAAGTAAATATAAAACATAAAATATTTTTGTGTTTTTGTATGTTTTTCGAAAGCAGTACATATTTTTATATTTTTGGTGAGTTTAAGCAGAGAATCATACTGACCAAATTGCCTTTCCATACCAGTTTTATATTGCAGCGATATTATGACTGACGTTAAGTGGATCATTGATATTGTTGTCCACTTAAATCTTATAACAAACTTTCAAGTGTTTTTGTGATATGATTAATTGGTTCAATTAAAGCACAGAATATCAGAACCTACCAGCCTCTAATCTCGGTTTAAGCTTAATTTGATTTTTATTGTATCACCCCAACTTTACTTAAATCATTATGCTGTTGATCAGAATTTATGATTTTATAGATTTTTGTTTGATGCACTAAGATTATTTTACTACGAGTGAGTATGCATGAGTCCATCTGTCTGCTTACATACATTGTGCCCCCTGGGGTCCGTTTCTCAATTGTATGAAGACGTGCGCAAGGGAGGAACAATGTATGACTGACAGCGGATTTTGATCAAGTCATGTAATTCAAATTGTACATTGTACAGCACTGATCAGGTTTAATGACTTTGGGTTTGCTCTAGAAGCAGTTGAAATATTTATGCATATGAATACCTAGATAATTAAGATGCATAAAGACTCGCATGGTCCAAAATCCTAAAGCTTTCTAATCACGCTTATTTTGTTTTTTTTTTTGGCGATCAAACAGACATAAGGCTTGAGTATGACAGGCGATTACATTTTTGCCATCATTACCGAGATTTTTGGTAGAGACTAACACCTCTTTCAATTTGACATATCTTTATGTTTATATCACATACTTTACTCTAATAGCTGGTTTAAGACCTATCAAGCTTATTTCTTTCTGGATATGAGACCAGATGATCAATGTACTATCATTTTCTCTTTTTGCTTTAAAAACTCAAAATTTTTGAGGAGCATAAAAATAAATTCAATCGCCCCAGTTACTTTAAGTCTATATATTAATGGTTATCCTATCAATCCACAAGTAGATAACAGGACCAAAACATGTAAGCATGTTCCACAAACTTAAATAACCGACATAATTTTCAGCGAGGGACTTAATTAAAAACGCACAACAGTCGCCCCAACTACTTTCCATTATCAGATAAATTGCTATCCCGAACATTTACAAGTAAATATCTGGACCAAAACATATACAAGTATATGTCCTTCAAATATGAGTAAATGGCATAATTTTAAGAGAAAGTATGCAAAAATCTTTTTGGTTTTTCTCTGTACATAAATTAACACTGTGTTCCCGAGTTCTACTTAACAGAGGAAAGGAAAGGAAATGGATGGAAAGAATGAGGTGTTTGTGTTCCCAAGTTTCATTTAAGGAGAGAAAAGAAAGGAATGAAGAATATTTGTGTTCCAAAGTTTCATTAAAAGAAAGAAAAGAAAGGAAAGGAAAAGAAAGAGTAGGAAAAAAAAGATTAAAATGGTGGGGTTTGGTTTCTATCCATATTGGAAAGAATAGGAAGGAAAGAAAGTTGGGGAGAAAGAAAAAAGGAGAGAAAAGAAAGGAAAGGAAAAACATACATTTTATTTTCCTTTCTCTCATTAAGTAAACTCGGGAACACATCGTAAAAATACAATCTTTTTGTCTTTTCGGGTTTTTCTTTACAAACTAAAAAACACAGTATTTTTGATTTTTCAAAGTTTTTTATTGTTTTTGTATTTTTCAAAATTTTTAACGTTTTTAGATTTTCTCTATACAAAAAAAAGCACAATATTTTTGTATTTTCATTTTCACCCCAAAACCCAAAAGATAAAAATTAAATGAAAGAAAAATAAACAGAAAATAAAGAAATTAATTATCCTTTGTTTTAGGATATCAGCAAGAGATTTTAATCCATTTAAATCAAGTAAAAACTTAAAACGTGTTTTATCAAATGCCTTGGTAAACAGATCGGCCCTTTGAAAATCGGTGTTCACTTTCTCTATATCAATTAATTTCTTTTCAAAGCAATCCCATACAATATGATATCGAATTTCGATATGTTTAGTTTTTGAGTGTTGCACGGGATTCTTGGTGATACTTATTGCAGCAGAGATATCAATATAGATGGGAGTAGTAAGAAACTTCAAACCGTAATCCCACAAGTGTTGTTGGATCCATAAAACCTGTGAACAGCAACTCGAGGCTGCCACATATTCTGCTTTGGCGATTGAAGTGGAGACCGTTTTCTGCTTCTTACACTACCAGGAAACAAGCCGGCATCATAGAAATTGACAACCTGATGTGGTCGATTTAAAGTAAATCTTGCATCCTCCATAGTATGAATAGGGAAACACAGTGAAATCGAAACTATCGTCCTTGGGATACCATAACCCGGTGTCAGGATTACCCCTCAGATAGTGAATTATACACTTAACCGCTGCCAGGTGAGTCACTCGGGGACTTGCTTGGTACCTAGCACACAAACAAACTGCAAACATTATGTCAGGTCGAGAATCATTTAGATACATTAAAGAACGTATCATTGCTCGATAAAGGGTAGAATCGACGGTATCCTCCAATTCATTCGGTGACAAATTGTGACCCACGGGGAAAGGCGTTGAAGGGATTTTTCGACAGTTATCTTGAATTGGCTCAAGACATCGTTCACGTACTTCGTCTGATGAATGAAGATTCCTTTGTCAGACTGATGAACCTGCAACCCTAAAAAGAAGTTCATATCTCCCATCGAGCTCATTTCGAACTTAGTTTGCATTGACTTCTCGAAATCCTTACATAACTTGTCATTTGTTGACCCAAAGATAATGTCGTTGACATATATCTGGACTAGGAGCAGATCATCACCAACATTCTTATAAAATAATGTGCAGTCTATAGTTCCTCGCTTGAAGCCGTTATCAGTAAGATGGTCAGCAAACGTGCCATACCAAGCTCTCGGGGCTTGGTGTATACCATACAGGGCCTTGTTTAAATGGTATACTCGGTCCGGATAATCAGGATCTTCAAAGCCAGGAGGCTGCAAAACAAACACTTACTCATGTAGTTCTCCATTGAGAAAAGCACTTTTCACATCCATCCAAAAAACTTTAATATTCTTGTAAGCCGCATAAGCCAAAAATATTCATATATCTTTCAATCTTGCAACTGGAGCATATACCTCAGTGTAATATATACCCTCTTGCTGATGGAAGCCTTGTACCACTAACCTTGCTTTGTTTCTCACGATCTCCCCAAGATCATCCTTTTAACATTTAAATACCCACTTCGTAGGGATAGGCTTCTTAACTCTAGCAGGTTTATTAATGAGATCCCATACACCCAGTCGGTTAAACTGTTGAAATTCCTCTTGCATCGCTTCTACCCAAGAAGGATCTTCAAGTGCCATTCGAGTATTCATTGGCTCCACTTGAGATAGAAAGCAAGTGTATTTGGTGAGATTCATGATTCCCGGAGAATGTAAATCCGCATAATCACACAATATGTTAGACTCACATGAAGTAGCAACTTAATGACGTGTTTGCACACCTACATCAAGTTCCCCAATGATGTTGTCCTGTGGATGATAACTATGAATCCGAAAGATAGGATTCTAAGGCACAACAACATTGTCTGTTAAATTAGTAAGATCCTCCTCAGCATCATGAGACGATTCACCAATCTCATGTGTTTCAGGAAATGGAGCCGAGGAAGAATCAACAAAATGACTGGCATCCGAAGAGATAGAAATCAAATCAGATGAACCAGAAAGATCATCTTGTAGTGCTTCTTCATAATTAGAAACAGAAGATCTTGGCGGTAAGTATTTTTCTTACAAATACACACAAACCAGGTCTTCATCTGGTTGGTCAACTATTTGAGTAAATGAATTAAATAAACTCTCGTAGTCAAACATCCAGTCAGGTCCCTTACCTTGAGAAGGTGTGGTATACCTTTGACAATAACCATGGTACCACTCTTCTACACAGCCTGAGGTAAAATTAAATACATGTTTCTTAGGTTATGCGTAACCTAACAAATAATCTTCAATCGCTTTTTCTTCAAATTTTCCCGCATCTTTCTTCATCATAGTACATGGACACCCAAATGGTTCCAAGTACTTTAAATTAGGCTTACGCTTGTTCAGAAGTTCATAACTTATCTTCTGAAGCTTCTTCAAAGTCAAAAACACGATTGAGCGTGTAGCAAGCAGTATTCATAGCCTCATTCCAGAATTGAACAGGAAGCATAGAATCTACAAGCATTGTTCTTGCTGCCTCAATCAATGTTCTGTTTTTCCTTTCAGCCACCCCATTCTGTTGTGGTACGTAAGGAGCACTATATTCTCGATGAATTCCCTTTTGAACACAAAAGAAATCCAATACATTATTTTTAAACTCCGTACCATTATCACTTCGAATACGTCACTTTCAGTTTGTATAGTGATTCAATCTTAGTGATTAAATTTTTAACCAGAATAGGTGTCTGATCCTTTGAACCCATGAATATCTTGAATAATCATCAGTGAAGACTAGACAATACCAATCACCAGCAATACTCTCATGATTTACAGGACCAAACAAATCCATATGAAGTCGTTCAAGTGGAGTATCAATGGTATTGATTAACTTAGATGGGTGTGACTTCTTCTTCTGTTTGTCCTTTTTAAAAGCAACACAGTGGTCAGATAACTTAAAATGTTTCAAAGAAACACCATCAACCAGGTCATTTGCCATTAAATAATTCATTTTCCTAACATGAATATGACCCATTCTTCTATGCCAAATAATCGTGTCCTTTTCAGTTGCCTTAGAAACAAAACACGTTTCCACAGAAGTTGATACATTAGAAGTGTAACATCCTAAAATTTATAATGTTAAATAAAGAAATTTACGTTTAGTGATTTCGCGTTATTAATTAATTAATGTCGAGTAAAGAACGGATCATGGACTTAGATTAATTAAGATGGGTTAAATGAGAATGGGCCTTAGGTCAATGGGCTTTAAGGGATATAAATATCCCCTAAACCAACCTAAAACCCTAAACCCTCATTTCATTTCCATCATAATCTCTACACACTCAAAAACACACACATACACTACACCATATTCGGCCGAGAGAGAGAGAGACATCCGAGACCAAGAATTAAGCTGACCATTATTAGATCTTCAATATACGAGATAACCAAGCAAACCGCGACCACACCGAACGTATAAAAGGTATGTTCTTGACCTTTAAAGTTTACGTAGTATTGAACGTTTTTTCCTTAAAGGTCCAAGCTTTATAGTATATACGGGATATATAAACGAACGAAAACGGTTAGGGAACGTAGGGGGTGATGTCGAACCATAACAAGGGTATTAAAATCGCCAAAATGCTTGATAAAAACCAAACCCGTAGCTGACCTGAACAACTTCGCCTTCAAAGCTTAACTTCGCCTTCAAAGCTTAACTTCGCCTACGGCCAAGTTCGCCTAACTGGTAACTTCGCCTAAGGCCAAGTTCGCCTAATTGATAACTTTGCCTAAGGCCAAGTTCGCCTGATTGATAACTTTGCCTAAGGCCAAGTTCGCCTGATTGATAACTTCGCCTAAGGCCAAGTTCGCCTGATTGATAACTTCGCCTAAGGCCAAGTTCGCCTAATTGATAACTTCACCTACGGCCAAGTTCGCCTAACTGATAACTTCGCCTAAGGCCAAGTTCGCCTAACTGATAACTTCGCCTAAAGCTAAGTTCGCTTAAGGTTTAACTTCGCCTAAAGTTAAGTTCGCTTAGAAAATAAATTAAAAACCTAATGGAAAATGTGTTAAGACATAAAATTTTTCCAAGCTGACCTGGCAGCTCAACCCCAGCCAGGGGCTCTGCCCCTTGGACCCTGCTAGGGGCTGCCGCCCCTAGACCCCACTGCCAGGGGCGCTGCCCCCGGACCCCCGTTCGTTGTGGGTAGTAGTTAAGACTAGAAAGATGATATGAGTAGTGATAGTTAACTGATACGTATACTTGTTATACAGTCAGCCGTGCACAACTGAAGAAAGGGATTACGATTAACGGTGAACGTAACCGTGTACAGGTGAGTTTCTAGCCCCAATTATGTGTTATGTTTTCGGGGCTGTGTGCATACTCGGTATGTTTGTTAATACGCTTATCCTAAGAGATAAGTGTATGCCTTATGTGAATGATGTGATATGTATGAATGATGGCTTGACGGTACGTGAAAGATCTTCGGATATTGCACGTACTGTCAGGTTGTAACGCTAAGTATAAGGTAAGTATGATATGTATGCTTATGTGTATGAATGTGATAAAGTTAATAAAAGAAGGAAAGGATGGTTGTATGGTTACGAAGAGGGTACCGGGCCCTAATAATACTCGAGGTATGATGTATGGTTGTATGGTAACGAAGAGGGAATCGAACCCTACTAATATTCGAGAACTAGGGAACCGAACCCTACTAATATTCGAGGAAAGAGGGTACCGAGCCCTAGTAATACTCGAGGAAAGAGGGTAACGAGCCCTAATAATACTCGAGGAAGGATGGTACCGAGCCCTAATAATACTCTAGGAAGGAGGGTACCGAGCCCTAATAATACTCGAGGAATGTAGGGCGTAATGCTCTTTATAACGTAAGATATGAAAGTAAGTTAATACAAAAGAAAGTATGAAAGTATGAATGAAAGAATATAAGTTTATGTGTATTGTATAGTGTATGATTAACTAGAACTCACTCAGCGTAGCTGACTTTTAGTATGCACGCAGGTGAGTAGGATGAGGCAGCTCGCTTGAGGAGATACGTGGCACTGAATAAGAGGCTGGCATCGGAAGACTCAAGACGTTTAAGTTTAATGTTTCGTTTATTTTGAAAGACAAAATGATGTTTTAAGACAAGACGTGTTTTGTTATGAAATGTTTTATGAAAGCTTTTATATTCCGCGAATGTTTTAATTAACTCTGATATTTAGAACTGCGTTTATGAGTAAATCCAACACGAAAGTAGGGCTACCGGTAACGGGGCCTTACAAGAAGACATGTTTAATACATAAATATCATTCGATCGAGGAGATCTCATGACAATCATGTCCTTGGGAATGACGTATCCCGGTTTTAATATTAGTCACTCTTTATCTGTAAATACGGTAGTGTATTTCTTATCAAAAATTTGTGAAAAACTTAACAAATTGTGATTGACTTTATCACAATAGTTGACTTTTTTAAAGGTGATGCATCCATTTGACTCATGACCCTCTTTAGTGATCATACCTCCCGAATTACCAGCAAACGCAACATACCCTCCTTGTATATATTTGACATTTTTTAAAAGACTGATGTTACCTGTAATGTGACGAGAGCATCCACTATCCATTATCCAGTTTTCACTAGAAATAGGATTGGATGAACCCTACACGTGAAAGAAAATGATCAGTTCAAAAAGACAGCCCAGGCCTCAGTCTGGAACCTCTTGAGTTTCTCTTGAAGTTTTAACATTCAATGAATCCATATGCTGCTTAGCCGTTTGTGAACAAGTCACAGGATGTTTAGACTTTCTTCGTAAGTATGCAGCTTTAACAATATTTGTATTCACATTTTTGCAAATATGTTCCGTAGGAACGAATTTAGGCTTAATGTTACTTACATTTTCATTAACATGAATCACCTTTATAGGATTCACATCAGAAAACAAAATGTGAGTTTCATCATCGAAAGACATTGGTCTTCTCAAAATCTCCTTGATCACAGGAACAGGTTTGGATTGTTCCTTGATAAATGGGTGAAGATTTTTGGATTTCTTCATACCACAGTTTCTGACTACATGACCATGTTCACCACAGAGAAAACACATTCTCATGTCAACACGTTCATATGATGGTTTAGCAGAAACATGTGCAGCTGAAGGTTGATGATAAACTCCAGCAATGGGACCTTTATCCAAGTCATCAAATGTCATAGATTTCTGTTTCATGTAGAAATCCAAATTTGAGCAATTTGAAAAGCTTTTTAAAGAATAAGTTCCATTTGATTTCACAAACTGAACATCTTTAGCAGATTTTAACAAATTTGTTGCTTTTATCAACGGATCTACAACTTTTGATGTCTTGGATTTCACAAACTTGTTTTCAAGGTCTTGTAACTTAGAAGTTTCACTGTGAAAAACACTTTCAATCAATTCAGGTTTGTTCAAGAGGAATTTCTTTCTCAGTGAACATTGTGCTTATACCTTTAAGCTTAAAAACACGACCAGTGGATGGCTTAGAAGCAACACGATTGATAAAACGCATCAAATCCTTATCAGAAACTTTAGGCTTTTCTGATTTTTTAGCCTTTACTGGTTTTACAACTTTCTCATTTTTCACCTGAGTTGTGTTTGAACCATACACAGCTTCCTCAAATTCATGAGGTTCACATAGAATGTGATTCGAACTTGGAATGTTCTGGTTTTTGTGTATCATTTCGGGTTCAAAGTTTTTACTGGTTTTGGTTTTTCTGAAACAACAGGTTCATTAATAACCACTTCTTATTTTCCAGCAAAAGGATTTGCTATATAGTCATTATGAAATGGTGGTGGTACTTCAACAAAACCTACACTCATAGTCATTATGAGTTTCTAAATTTTCCAAACTTATTCTTCAACTCAATAACTTCATCCTCAAGCTCAGCTATCTTAGATCGATGTTTCAAGATTTCTTGAAATTTCTGATCATTAATTATCATTTTAACCGACAATTCAGCTTTGAGATCATGGTTACTTGTAGACAATGCTTCAATTTTCTCCCTAGATCTCATTTGGGATTCTAAAGATTGTCTATAACTATCCCTAAGCGAAGCAGTTTCTTTCACTAAACGGTCATTATGATCTTTCAATGATTCTAACTTAGGCTTAATTGTCTCACAATCAACACAAGGCACATTAGCAGATAGATTAAAAGAGTTAGGAACAGATGAACTAACCTCGTCAATTTATGTCGTACAAGCAAATGTAGTTGGAGGCATTTGACATGAATCATCAGAATCAGACTCAGATCGTCGTTTCACAACAACCTTTGTGTCCAATCAGTTCCATCAATAGCAGACAGCAAAGCTTGTGAACCCGAAGCAGACGGTTTATTTCCAGAAGTCTTATTAGCATCATTACTCTTTTTCACAGAAGAACTTCTATCTTGACTTTGAGGTCCAGTATATTCTTTCTTTGGTTTGTCACACTCTTTGGCAAATTGTCCAAACTCTTGCCAGTTATAACACTTAACTTTCAATTTATCAAACCCAACCCTCTTGTTCAACGATGGAAGATCTTTGCCAGTTCTTTGCATGAACTTCTTCACTTTTCTTACTATCATTTCCATGTCCCACTTTAAATCCATGAGCTCCAAATTATCAGGGTCTATTTGGTCATAATCTTCACCGGTTAACTCATTTGTGGCAATTTTACTACCAACGAATTTCTCATACGAAGTCATGAAAGCACACAAAATGCAAAATATTGTTCAGCCTCTTTCATCTTCACGTTAGGTGGTGCTGAGAATTGATTTGCAGTAGCCGAAGTTCCAGAACCTCCAGGTGCCAAAAAGCATACACTTGGATCACTATAAGTTGTTGTTGAACCTTCATTTGCATTCTGAGTAAAAAATGCAGTGATCGGAGATACTGTGGTGCTCAAAGGCATACTTCTACCATAGAAGGATGGATCTTGACTTTCTTTTGATGACTTTTCACACTTCAAATAATATTACCGAGCTTCAATCTTTTGCATAAACTCAGAAGCAGTCAAATATTCGTTTTTGAAATAATTATTTTCCTTCAACACCATCAGGAATGTTGAGTATGAACTAGGTAAAGCATTTTTAACTGTATCCATCTTGTCAGATTCAGAAGGTTCCATCTTTAACTTGTTCATTTCAGCAATTAAATGATGGAAACGAGTAATCATTTCCTCAACAGTTTCACCTTTGAGTAAGTTAAAGTTTCGGAATTGAAACTGTATCCATCTTGTCAGATTCAGAAGGTTCCATCTTTAACTTGTTCATTTCAGCAATTAAATGATGGAAACGAGTAATCATTTCCTCAACAGTTTCACCTTTGAGTAAGTTAAAGTTTCGGAATTGAAACTTTAACATTACTTTCTTGCTTTCCTCAGTATTACCCATGCTTCTCATGCTGATGTGATGAAACAAAGAAGCACTGATCTTTATACTTCCAATTTGATGGAATATATTATCTGGTAATGCCATAGTAAGAATTGAATACGCTTTTGTCTCGATATATGATCATACTAGACTGAGAATATGCCATAAATACAAAGAATCGAGACGACAAAACCGTGCACTAACAAACACGGCGGACGTATGATCATACTAGACTGAGAATATGTTGGATCTCTCCGACATGTATTCAAGTAATGTAACATTCGTAAATTTTTTGACCCGAAAACCCGACTCGTTTAAAATTTTCGATGTGATTCAGTTAATTATACATATACCCATATGTTACATATTTTATACGTAATAGTTTTTCTTTCCTAAAGTTATTTAATAATATTAATCATTAGTAATATGTATATAAATAAAAATTATAACACTCACGATTTTTTCTTTATTCAAATATCACATAAATAACATTATTGATCCATAACCAAAGTACATCATTTTAATCTAGTTATGTCACGTTTAATTTTATCACATTTATTTTTACCTAAAGTTCTTTATTATTAAAAGATGAAAAATATTTTCCTACATCATTCAAATTTTGGTCAAACCTCCTCCCCAAATCACTCTCCTAATCAATTTTATCATTAAAACATTATAAGGAATAACCTCCTTATTTTAGTACAAATAAGAACTCACTCTCACCCCTTTCATTCTTGCAACACTCTTTGACAAGTTCAAGAGATTATTTTTTTTCCATTTCAAAGGTAGGGTTTTAATTATTCAAGTCTTCTTCATCTTATTTCTATTTATTTTATATTCTTGTTCATACTAGTCAGTCAAATGGTCATATGACCATAACACAATCATGTCTAGGAATCCACATAATCCATACACCGTGGTGTATAGGGTGGATGAGACAAATAACATAAGGAGATGATCGATTACACGAAGGTCACACTTGAAACGTTCTTACATCTTTATTTTTCTGTTTTGTATCATTATTTTTTTGTTCAAAGGACCCAAGGATTTTTTATGATATACGCTAATAAATGTTATATAATCATATCCAAAAAAGTTCATAATTTTATTTCATCAAAATCCTTTTCGAAATCATCAGAATATTACTTTTAGCAATATTTCAGTTTTGACATTAGATATAACCGTCAAAGAAAGAGGCATATATTGTTTATAACAAACTGAAAAAGTGCAACACGAAATTATATGATATACTTCAATGAAATATGTTTCTAAAAACTATTTTTACACAATTTAATTTATTCCGATGAATTCACAATAAATATTTTAAAAACAGTGCAAAGATTCGTACCCTCTGATTTACATGGTTGTTTTGGCCTATTTAGGTTACGAATTTGCAAAACTTTTCTTAATGAAAGTTATTCAAAACATTCTAATTTAGTAGACTGGAAAGTCTTGATTTATCATAAAAGTTTTTGATATTTTAAATACCTTAATCAAAACAGAACAGTTTGCTGACCAAAAACTGATTTTGTATTTCATCTTCCTTTTTGATCTTTTTCTTGTTTTTATATTAACATTTATACATTAGATTTAGTATTCTTTAAAGTTTCCAATCCCATTAGTTAATCTTTAGTTATTATATTTTGTTTATTTATAGTTCGTGAGGTTCGATCGTTCATTTTCTTTAACGTGCTTTCGGTCATTTCAAGTTTGGCTTTAATCTTAAAGGTGAGTTTACATATCCCCCTTTTCATCTTTTAAATTTTGGGGGTGGCATGTATACCCTATATAAATTACTCATTTTTTTTTACTTACCTATGTGCTTAATTGTTTATTTTATGTTTGGTGTTTGGTATCTCATCCTCATCTATCCTCATCTATTATAATCATACATTTACCCAAATACTTTGATTTCGTATCAATAAGAAAGGGTCCACATCTATTTAGTTGTTTACATTTTCATAAAAATTGTAATACTCATCATTTACATATGAATTGTGATTTATATATATATATATATATATAACTAAAACTTATGCATTCTCACCAACATTCTTGTTGACAAACTCTATTTTTCATACATGTTACAGGTACAAGTAGTTAATATTATTCAAGTTGGAAGACAACAGTTTGACCTTAGGATATTATTCAACATACAAGAATATGATGTAATTGTTATAATTATTGAATTTGTGTACGTGTTTAATGTTAATGAAATTAAATATTCATTGTCGCTTTATTTAGTGTCTTTTGAGCTATTGTCCAATCAATATGTTATGCCCTGACATGTTCCGCCGCCTTTGGTCGGGGTGTGACAGATTGGTATCAGAGCCGAAAGCTATAAGATAGGTGGTTAGATATAACGGCCTAGTAGCATGCTTAGGGTCCCTATGCGTGATATGCCTTTACGTGTTTGCATCCTGAATTATATTATTGATTGCAGTAGCTTAAATACTATTTAATGATTTAATATTATTCTTGTGCACAAAAGCACACACTTTATCCAAGGCTATGCCTCACTCTCAAAATTGTTTTCAAACTTTAGAAAAAAATAGGAAATTTCTTAGGAAATCCCGCCTTTTCACTCCCCTCTCCTTGAGGAAGATTCTTGTGACGGATATGTAGTAAACTGTAAGAGTGACACACTTGTTTACCGAACACTTGACACCAAGGCTTGCGAGCCTAAGGAAGTGCAATGCATATATATCTCAATCAACCGCGAGACCTGGTTGCCTTCCTGGAGTGTTTAGTAAGGGTGTGGAACTTATTAAGCCAAAGCATATCACACCAAACGAAACCGAATCTACTACCCTCATTGTATCAAACGTGGTCATGTGACGATCACACTCTTAAATCAACGATGAAGTTTTTGTCTAATTTTTTTAGTTGAGTTGTGTGCCATTTTAGTACATGTGTTTTGGCCAACTACGCAACTTTAGTACCTATTCTTTATTTTGTGCAAATGGCTACCTCAGTTTTAAAAAACTTGCATTTTTAGTACTTTTTCTCTAACCCCGTCTATTTTTTCTGTTAAGTTAGGGATAATTTTATAACTTCGTTATTTTCTTTGTTTTTTTCTTTTCTTTTTTAACGTTTATATCTTGTAAAACCTAAATCCCCAAATCATAACATCAAAATCCAAACCCTAATTCCCCAAATATCATAAAAATTCAAACCCTATGACGATATGGAGAAAGGGTTTGGGGATTTAGGATTTGGATTTTGATGTTATATTTGTGGATTTCGTGTTTACAAGATATAAGCGTTTAGAAGAAAAGAAAAAAAAACCAAGATAATAATGAAGTTACCAAATTACCATTAACTTAACGGAAAAAATAGACGGGGTTAGAAAAAAGTATTAAAAACGCAAGTTTTTTGAAACTGAGGTAGCCATTTGCATAAAATAAAGAATAGGTACTAAAGTTGCGTAGTGAGCCAAACTGTAGGTACTAAAATGACACTTAACTCTTTTATTTTGTTAAGAATGAATATTTTCTCAAATTATCAATTTCATCAATACCCTAAGTTAAGGTTATTAAAATTTTATCTTGTATTCTCCCGAATTTTCACAAAACTAGAAATTTCACATAGTTATACAATTTTTTTCTTTTTCGAAAACATAATAAATTTTTCACGTGTCGTCATTGTAGTATGTCTTCTTCCCGCCTTATCAACCGTAACCGTCGCACCGGCAACTCGGGCCGTAGCATGTCATCCCGCATCGCTAAGGGAATCGTGGAAGCCCTCCCAACAATCATCTCTCAATTCCAAACTGTGAATGCCCCTACATCATTCACAACTCCGAACCCAATTGCTTGCTTCATAAACAATTCAAGAGTGCCAACCCGCATGAATACTTCGGTGTCGACGGTGCTACAATTCTCCTCCAATGGTTCGAAGAAATGGAGAGCGTGTTCCACCACTGTGAATGTCCCGAGGACAAGAAAACCACTTACACCTCTAGCGTACTCAAGAAGAATGCCCTCAATTGGTGGAACGGTGAGAAGCGCACGCTTGGCGCTGAGGTTGCCATGGCCTTGCCTTGGGATGAGCTCAAGAAACTCATGCTCAAGAAGTTTTGCCTGAAACATGAGCTTCGGAAGTTGGAAGAGGAGTTTTGGAATTTGAAATAAGAAAGTGGTAATGACACCTACATCATTCACAACTCCGAACCCAATTGCTTGCTTCATAAACAATTCAAGAGTGCCAACCCGCATGAATACTTCGGTGTCGACGGTGCTACAATTCTCCTCCAATGGTTCGAAGAAATGGAGAGCGTGTTCCACCACTGTGAATGTCCCGAGGACAAGAAAACCACTTACACCTCTAGCGTACTCAAGAAGAATGCCCTCAATTGGTGGAACGGTGAGAAGCGCACGCTTGGCGCTGAGGTTGCCATGGCCTTGCCTTGGGATGAGCTCAAGAAACTCATGCTCAAGAAGTTTTGCCTGAAACATGAGCTTCGGAAGTTGGAAGAGGAGTTTCGGAATTTGAAATAAGAAAGTGGTATGACACCATTTACAATGATCGTTTCCATGAACTGAGCTTTCTCATCCCCCACATGGTCACTCCCCTTAAACATTCAATCGACAAGTACATCTCGTGTTTGCCTATGCAAATCCAAGATTACGTCCTAAGTCGTGACCCTCAAACCCTCCATGATGCCATCACCTTAGCCGTTACCCTCACCGAAAACCACGTTAAGTTCGGGACCTTGACACGGAAAAAATTCAAGAAGCCCTACACAGGACCCCACCCATTATGTGATACGTGTAACTTTCACCATTCTCCTAACCACAAGTGTCGACAATGCACCCATTGCAATCTATTTGGTCACCTCTTTACCACATGTCGTGAACGCAACCAACTTTTAATGCAAGCATTTACCTCACCTCTTATCCAACCCCAAACTCTACCCTATGCTCAATCGTTTACTCAATCACCCTCAACTATTAGAGCTTGCTACAATTTTGGAGACCCTAACCATTATCTCAATGCGTGCCCAAGACTCGCACACATGAACCAAATTCAATCCTACCCGACCCAAACTGCTCAATATCAAGCTTACCAAGCCCAAGTAAATCAACTTCAACCAATCCAAGCCCAACCCATCCAAGCAATTCAAGCCCAAACCATTCAACCAATTCAAGTCAACCAACCAACCTCAAGTGTCCAAGCTACTCAAGGACAAGTGTGTTACATCAATGGTTCCCAACACTAAGCCTAACTCTTTATGAAGACATGCTACGCAAAAGACGTTTCTTTTATTTAGTGCTTTTCATTTAAATCTAATGTATTGACTTCATTAAATCTCCAGTTTTGTTATGAATGTGAATTATGGTTATTTATAATGGTGTTCAATCACTCATTAATTCCTATTTTGTCGTTTAGTGCACTATTTATTATTACACAATTTATTATCATGATTTAAGTGGTCTATGACCGGTTAATTACCGGGACTATGTGCACGGTGATGTTCATAGTTATCTAATAGTACCGTATTTATATCATAAACTACCTATGACCGATTTCCTACAAACGTGTTGGAAATTGAGACTATGAACATGTGTTGTACATAGTTATCTAATAGGAGTCACATGTATAAATTTTATTTTGATATTTTAATACATGGCTACCCAAACCCTCCAAACTCACCTCATCCTCATGGTACTCTTACCTCATCTCATCGATTTTATAATCTTGGTTTCAAACCTTATCTGTTATTATACTCATAAGTCATGTAATTTGTTTGTTGTGTGAATCTATATATTATTAGGTGACTTTTCTCGTTATCTCAAGTATTTTCTCTACATCGTATGTGTAAGTTACTTATATAATTTCAAAATTTTCCTCTATATGTTTATTTCATTTTGTTGTTATTACTCTCTATGGTTAACTTCAACATGTTCGTCATTTTTTTTTATTATTTTACTAGTTAATTATGTTCATCAATTTTCATTCAATTTTTAGTTCATTGCTGTTGATCAAATGATATCGATTTAAAAAAAAAAAGTTTTCTATTACCTTTGTTTTCAAACCGCACAACGGGACAAACCATGTGCATCATGCGACGACTTAAATAATTATGAGTACACGCATAATTATCGAAATCCTCGCATGGAACTTATAGTGAATACGGTTGTGTGTCATAACTCAGAACTGAGGGTGAATTTGGCTAACAATACAAATGTCGTTGTGATAAGGGTATGGTGGATATGCCGCCGGTACATCGTATATATAATGATCCTTATCATAATTTTCCATTTGTAGCGTTATTCGGGTCATTCGAAGGTTTGTGTTACATTTAAAAAAAATTCTTTCTTAGACTCTTTCTTTCTTTATGTTATAGTTTTTCTATAATTTCGAGACAAAATTTTCAAAAATTTGTGAATATTGTAACATTCGTCAATTTTCGGACTCGTTTAAAATTTTCGATGTGATTCAGTTAATTATAAATATACCCATATGTTACATATTTCATACATAATAGTTTTTCTTTCCTAAAGTTATTTAATAATATTTATCATTACTAATAAGTATATAAATAAAAATTATAACACTCTTGATTTTTTCTTTATTCAAATATCACATAAATAACTTTATTGATGCATAACCAAAGTACATAATTTTAATCTAGTTATGTCACATTTATTTTTTTCACATTTATTTTTACCTAAAGTTATTTATTTTAAAAGATGAAAAATATCTTCCTACACCAACCAGATTTTGGTCAAACCTCCCCCGCAAATCACTCTCCTAATCAATTTTATCATTAAAACATTCTAAAGAATAACCTCCTTATTTTAGTATAAATAAGTACTCTCTCCCACCCCTTTCATTCTTGCACCACTCTTTGACAAGTTCAATAGATGATTTTTTTCCCATTTCAAAAGTAGGGTTTTAATTATTCATGTCTTCTTCATCTTATTTCTATTTGTTTTAAATTTTTGTTCATACTAGTCAATCAAATGGTCATATGACCATAACACATCATGTCTAGGAATCCACATAAATCATTCACCATGGTGTATAGGGTGGATGAGACCAAGAACACAAGGAGATGATCGATTACACGAATGTCACACTTAAAACGTTCTTACATCTTTATTTTTCTGGTTTGAATCATTATTTTTTTGTTCACAGGATCCAAGGATTTTTGATGATATATGCTAATAAATGTTATATAATCATATCCAAAATAGTCCATAATTTTATTTCATCAAAATCCTTTTCGAAATCGTTAGAATATTGCTTTTAGCAATATTTCAGTTTTGACATTAAATATAGCCGTCAAAGAAAGAGGCATATCTTGTTTATAACAAACTGAAAAAGTGAAACACCAAATTCCATGATATACTTCAATGAAATACGTTTTTAAAAACTATGTTTACGCATTTTAATTCTTTCCTATGAATTCGCAATAAATATTTTAAAAACAGTGCGCAGATTCATACCATTTGATTTACATGGCTATTTTGGCCTATTTAGGTTACGAATTTGCAAAACTTTTCTAAATGAAGTTGTTCAAAACATACTAATTTAGTATATTGGAAAGTCTTGATTTATAATAAAATTGTTTGTTATTTTAAATACCTTAATCCAAACAGAACTGTTTGTTGTCCAAAAACTGATATTGTATTTTATCTTCCTTTTTGATATTTTCCTTGATTTTATCTTAATATTTATACATTAGATTTAGTTCCAATCCCATAAGTTAGTCTTTAATTATTATATTTTGTATACTTATAGTTCGTGAGGTTCGATCGTTCATTTTCTTTAACGTGCTTTCGGTTGTCATTTCAAGTTTGGCTTTAATCTCAAAGGTGAGTTTACATATCCCCCTTTTTCATCTTTTAAATTTTGGGGGTGGCATGTATTCCCTATTTAAATTACTCATTTTTATTTATTTATCTATTCATAACACAATTCAATATATGTTTATGTGTGATTATTGCATGCTCTATGATAATGTTCTATATGCTTAATTGTTTATTTTATGTTTGGTGGTTGGTATCTCATCCTCATCTATCCTCATCTAGTATGATCACACATTTACCCAAGTACTTTGATTTCGTATCAATAAGAACGGGTCCACATCTATTTAGTTGATTACATTTTCATAGAAATTGTAATACTCATCATTTACATATAAATTGTGATTTATCTATATATATATATATATATATAAAACTAAAACTTATGCATTCTCACCAACATTCGTGTTGACAAACTCTATTTTTCATATATGTTACAGGTACAAGTAGTTGATATTATCCAAGTTGGAAGACAACAGTTTGACCTTAGGATATTATTCAACATACAAGAATATGATGTAATTTTTATAATTATTGAATTTGTGTACGTTTTTAATGTTAATGAAATTAAATATTCATTTTCGCTCTAATTTGTGTCTTTTGAGCTACAGTCCAATCAATACGTTATGCTCCGGCATGTTCCGCCGCCTTTGGTCGGGGTGTGACAAGTAAAGTATATAAGCATATAACACGTTAGGTATAAATCGGTAAACACAAAAGACTAACAACTGCAAGTTGAGTATTAAATAATAGGTAAATAGATAAAGTACGCATATGTCCCCAAAACATTGAAAACAACTAAAATGGGGTGTGGTTACTCACCTTAGCAATAAGCAAGAGATAAACAAATACGGTAAGAACGATAGCAAACAAGAGTCACGCTCTTCGGAAGTTATCGACGAGAAATCCTAAGTAACAATTATTGTGGAATAAATACGAATTGAATAAAGAGTCTAAAACTAAATAGAGGTTCGGGATTTTAGATGATGATCGAGTGTGTTCTTTTGCAAAAGCTAAATATTTCTTAGATTTATCATAAATTTTATTATCAAAGTTTTATCGTAATAAATATGATTAAATTATAAAAATACTTAGATATATATATATTTATAAAGATTTCATAGTTTTTATAAAGAGATTCGTTTTAAATATTTATTTTAAACTAATAACACAGTTAATGTGTTTATATACATATTTATTTTTAATAAAGATTTCTTTTTTATTAATATTGTAAATAATAGGTAATAGATAATGAATAATGACATTTATATAAAATATACTCTTTTATAAAATACTTGACCAAATAATTGTGTAAAATAATAAGGTATAATATATATTTTAATTATTGTATTTTAAATAAATAAAACCTTTTTAATCCTTTAACATTTATCAAATTTCAAATATCTATTATATATATATTGTTTAACTAAAGTTCGGAAAAATGAATAGTTTGTGTCGGTTTTTAGATAAAATACCGATTAATTATTATATAGATAATATAATTTAAATAACTAAATGAGTTAATATGATAATTAAATAATAATTTACAAAAACAAAAAAAAAACACGACTGTCAGAACTCGAACCCGCGCGCTTGGCCGGCACAACCCAACAACAAACCCACAAATCAACTGAGCCAAACTACACGTTGGCTTTATTACAAGAAAAATAAATTAAATACAACAGCTCCGATTAACCCCCAATTCCAGTAAACCCTAATTCCTAAAATCGATTAATCCATTATTGTTTATTCAATAAAGCATAGGGTTAAGTAGAGCGATTTAAGGCGATCACAACCATATAATTAATTACCTATCACGATGATGAACGGGGGGTTAATTAGTTCAATGAAGCGTCGACTTGAATAAGATCTAGAACGAGCAGTTGCAGCATAGGTGATATAATTATGAAGGTCGTTTGGTTATATATTAATTAACGAGTATGGACGGGTTAAACTATTCGGCATTACGTATAAAGACTGATTGTTATAACCTAATTAACTAGTCGGTTAGGCCGATTAAGATAAGAACATCAATATCCTTGATTCAATTTCCAATATTATCATGATAATTAAGGGCCAAGTTAAAAACACTGGTCACGGGTTGGGTTTATGGATCGTGGATACGGGTTTAGGTTAATGGGTTATAATATTCAGAATTTGCTAAATAGTCCCAGGATTAAGAGGACGGAAACATATTTGGGTTAAAGTTTTAGTTTGGGGTTATATTTTCCAAACCTTGAAAGTAATGATTATATATTAAATAAATAATTAACAATAACATTATAATAACGAATTTTACTTGATAAACGCGATAAAATTTCCCGAGCATCGAAATGGGTCGGGTTTTAATAAAAAATATAGATTCCGAAAAGTCTGAGTTGTTACATAACCCATCTACCCAATAACCCAAACCCGTATCCAAACCCGAACCCGTAACCCGTTTAGCTGACTTGTGCCTTAATCGTTGATGTAAACTTAGAATTAGATCGTTTCATCTATAACCGGCCTAACCGACGTAGTGAATTAGGAAACAAGATCATATTCGATTCGTATTGATTATATTATCAATGACAAAACCCGTTTAATGAATATACCCTTTAATGACGATATTAATTCAATTAAAGCTGCAAAAATCATCCCCTAACCATCGCGATCAAAACCCCCAATGTTAATTAAAACACATCTACCTACAACTACCCGTTTTTTATCTAGTTTTGGTCATCACTTTCGTAAACAATTAAACATCCAATCAACCTCGTAACATGTAATTACTTGTATGTTTCTTTTCGTCGTGATCTGCTGCAAATAAATCCTATGGTTAATTAATCAAACATAAATGGGTTTAATCGGTTGATGATATAGGGTTCATATGTAAACAATGGGTTTTGTGGCTTATGGTTTTATTATTTACAAACTATAACCAACTGATATGTTAGAGCAGTTGGTTATGTGGGTGTGAGTGTGTGATTTGTGCGAACCATCCTCGCAGGTTCGAGTCTCGGCAACCGTTTTTGGGTTTTTTTTTTTTTTTAAATCTGTTTTAACTATTATATAGTTAAATTAATTCTTTAAAACACTTTATATATATATATTATAAATATAATAATCTATAATATATATAAACGAAAACCCAAAAATCATAGGTGTTGCGATGTGGTCGCTCCACCCATTTTTGGAGTCACAAGATTTGCTTGATTTTTAAATGGAGGCTTCTCATGCATTTGACCCGAATTCACGGGTATGGGTCTTATCAAACCCATACATTTCTTAAACGGGTTATAACATCTCATTAAATTAAAAACTAATCTCACCAAATATTTAATGTAATAATTCTATAAAGTATGGATATACTAAAAATTAATATATAATTTATTTAAAAAAGATATATATTATTTATAATTAAAAAACCAATTTGTAGTAAAAAAAATAAGCGGGTCTTTGGTCTCATCAAACCCATTTAACTTTTAAACTGGGTTATAACATCTCATTTATTTGTGAAACAATTTATCATCAACCATAAGTATATTATTAACTTTCATACAATAAAAAAGATAAAAATTCAAAATATGAATAAATATTAGAAAAAAATAATATAAAAACCCCCGTATTCCGGGGGATAAAAACTAATGAATCAATATTTTTACAAAACTGTCATATAAGCTTGTCACTTTTTCGAGCCTGGGTTAAAACCATATATATATATATATGTAATAGATTAATAAATATTGATAAAGGTTTAATATTTAAAAAGGATTTTAATTTATAATATATATTAAAAACTGATCGTTAATTCACGTATTAAAATATAGTATAAGTTGAAGTATTTTATAAATGATTTTATTTTATGTAAATATCATTAGGTATTATCTATTTATTATTTACAATAGTAATTTAAAATAAATCTTTATTAATAATAAATGTATATATCAAAGGTGTTTTAGTTAAAAATAAATAATTTAAAACAATCTCTTTATATAAACTATAAAGTTTTTATAAATATTTTTTAAGTATTTTTATATAATTAATATCGTATTAGTTACGATGAAGCTTTGATAATTAAAAGTGATAATAAAATTTATATTAAATTAAAGTAATATTTAATTTATGCAAAGAACACATCCGATCATCACCATCAAATCCCAAGTTTCTATCGAGTTGTAGGATCCATTATTCAATTCGTATTTATTTTCAACAATTTTTTTAATTAGGATTTCTTGTTGATAATTTCCGAAGAGCTTGATCTACCTCTTTTCTTAACGAATCATTATCTATTGCTTAGTTGCTAAGGTGAGTATTTCACTCTCCTATTTTACTTATTTTAAATCTTTAGCGGCATATGCTTAACTTTGATATTTTTATAGTATCATTATTATCCATAGTAGCAACTGTTATCCTTGTATGTATATTAGTTATGCCTAACTTGCTATCTGCTTACTTGCTTTATTTTTACTACATTCGTAGAGGTCCATCATTATAGTATGATCATCCGACCGGCGTAGTGGCCGGCGCCCCATCGCATGACAATGGTGTCACCGACAACTCATTTTTGGTAACCAATGCTCGATTCGCATGGCAACGGTTTAGCCCTATTTTTATTATTTGGTTGAATTATTTATGTGTTATGGCTCAATTGTTTATCTCACGGGAACAGTTTGCATTTTTCTTTATTTATTATATTATATCTCACTTAATGGTGTTTTACTCACTCAAACTCGTGTTGACAAAACCTATTAGTATTTTCAACGCATATGAAGGTCACCGTGTGATTTTATTATTAGGATTTATTGAAGAAACATAGGGTTTGCTATGCTAGAGAAGAGATATCAAGATTTAATCTGATTTGAACTATTTACTTTCTTATTTGTTTTTATTATGGATGAAATTTGTTTGAATATTTGAATTTAATTAATAGATATTGTCATTTTTATCATAGCATGATAGTACATTGAGAGCTGTGACCAATCAGCTCACGCCCCGACATTTCCGCCTTAGGTTGGGGTGTGACAATGATTTAGGGTGTTGTGAGTGGATGAGAGATAAATGTAGTGATTTTTCCGTATATATGAAAAGTTACTGGTCATGCCCTATCATTTTTTAATATATTTTAAAAATGGTTGTGAGTGAAGAAAAGAGAAATGGTAATGATAAAAATATAAAAAATATTATTTTATTGAAAATGAGAGAGAAAACGTAGTGATTTTTAATGTAATTTTGGATTTGGAGTAGGGGATATGATGAGAACGCTCTAACTTCTTATGAAATCAATCATAGATCAATTCCATTTTTGGGGAGCGTTTGAGTACATCCATAATCTGGGCTTCCTGTTACTCATACCAAGAAACATGTCAGGAGAGAAAATCCCGATTGGCTTAAATGGGATGATCGTTTCCCATTTTTATTAAATACGTAAAATCAGAATTTCGATCAAATCGCAGTATATTAATAGGTACTCTAATTCGTTAAGACGTTTATCTAAAAGATTCATAATATACCTAAGAAGACGTTTCAATACGACACATGCGTTACTGGGTTTGCAAGTTTGAGTAGCCCATTTGATATCTTCGTATCCAAGAATCAACCAACTCGACTCCGCATTGTTTACAAAATTGCGGGTCTTCCTTTCCATCTCGGATTACTAAATAATTTTCACAAGAACAAGTTTCTACTTTTTATAGGCCTAAAAATTCTTTCATAAAATAATCCATCTTTTGCTGTTTTATTGGTTTTGTATCACTCACATAGTCTTTTGAATTATATATATCCCGAGATTCATTTGGAAAAACGATAGACGTAAGTATACCCAAGAAAAATCAATTTTGATAAGAAAGATCCTTCTAATGATTCCACCACTACAGAATCAGGTATTAGCTATGGAATTTTTGTTGCGGAGAAAATTGGTCGCCAATTTTGATACAAACAGCTACGATTAGCTAGGAACACCTTTTGCTATGATTTAGTTATGTGTATTCCGTTGCAAAAAATAATCCATTACAAACTTGAGAAAATAAGAATAATAAAAATGACTTCAAAAATTCGGTGGCAAAATCCTAGCAAACATGAGGAAATAAGAATGAAAAAGATGACTTCATAAAATCGCTAGAAAAACCCGTAGCAAAATCATGAAAATAAACAATTAAAAAGTTTGGTAAGGAAAATCCATAGCAAACAAAAATAGTTAAAGATTTCAAATAAAAATCGTTGCAAAATTGGTAGCAAAAATTAAGAAATAAAATTTTAAAACTACAAAGAAAATTATGATCCTCCACGTGTAATACGGTCGGGAGACACTTGAACCACTGATTCTTAAATTGTGCGTATTGAACCCACATATTTTCTTGGCGGGCTCAGTATGGCCCCTGCCAGACTGGGTGAAATTATCATCACGCTCTTAAAGAATAAAAATGAAATTACCATTATGCCGTTTTATAATAATAATAATAATAACAATAATAATAATAATAATAACAACAACAACAACAACAACAACAACAACAACAACAACAACAACAACAACAACAATAACAATAACAACAGCAGTAGATCTTCATCAACATAGATTCTCACCCAGATCTTCATCATCAACATACCCACTTGAACCCATATCTTCGTCATCATCATACAACAACACCAAACCCAGATCTTCACCATCATCTTACCCACTCAAAACCACTTGTATAGATCTTCATCATCATCATACCTACTCAAAACCACCACCACCACTACCGTAAGTCGTCGTGAACGCCTGGTCAAAGTCAACATCTCCAGTAACAGTTAACCCGTCCAGGTCATTCTCATAGGTTCATGGTGGCGGAACCCTAATCGCCGCCACCACCACCGTCTTAATTCCTTCACTTTCGTTGTCTTGCTTCACCGGAAATACGAGTGAGTGTGGAGAAAGACCATCTCCTCCACCATCCATTTTTTCTGGCGAGCTCAATCTTACTTTTTCCTCTTGTAACCGGGCCTATTACCTTGTACCATGATTCCTTAGTGTTTAGAATTGATTCCAAGCTATAAAATTTGAAAACCCCCCAAATTGTTTTGAAACCCTATGTTACAAATGTTCACGGATCTTGCAAACTTGAAGAAACCCACACATGGGTTTTTGTAAGGCCCTGTTACCGGTGCCCTAATTTGGACGTTGTATTTACTCATTAACATAGTTCTAAATATCAGAGTTAATAAATCATTCACGGAATAGTAATAATAGTCAACCATAGATTACAAATATTCATAACTTGTCTTTTTAAAACATAAATAAAACATAGTATCATAATATGACAAATCTTCAGATGCCAGCTTCTTCAATCTTGCCATGTGTTCTGCTCAAACCAACTGTCTCAGCCTGTTAACCTGCGTGCATACTAAAAGTCAGCTACGCTGAGTGAGTTCTAGTTAAACAAACAACTTACTTTACGTACACAGATACGTGCCCGTAGGTACGCATTACATACTTAACCTGCTAGTCATTCTTTCATATATATATATATATATATATAACTAATATTACATTATAAAGAGCATTTTACCATACATATCTCTGATATTATTAGGGTCCGGTTACCCTCCATCCTCGGATATTATTAGTGTCCGGTCACCCTCTATCCTCGGATATTATCAGGGTCCGGTACCCTCCATCCTCGGATATTATTAGGGTCCGGTCTCTTTTTCTTCCTATTATTATGCCACACCTTATCATATGTAATTTTGCAAGTTTCATACGTACTCACATCATTCATCCATCTTATACACAATCATATCATCAAACCATCACCTGGCAGTGCATGCAATATCCGAAGATCGTTCACACACCGACAAGCTTTCTTTCACGTTTAAGATACACATAAATAATATAAAATTCATACCTCATATATATAGTAATCATATCTTTAACTACCACCTGCCGGTACATGCAATATCCGAAGATCGTTCACGCACCGTTAAGCAATCATCATACATAATCATATAAGGCATACACTTACCACTTAAGGTAAGTGTATTAACTATCACATCGAGTATCCCGAAAACATAACAAGGAAGTGGGGATAGAAACTCACCTGAATGCGGTTACGTTCACCGTTTACGGTTATTCCTTTTGTGTGTTGTGCATGACTAACTGTATAACAATTACACGTATCAATTTAACTATCACTACCCATACTGCTTTTCTAGGTTAATTATTACCCTCCACGAACGGGGTCCGGGGGTAGCGCCCCTGGCAGCGGAGTCCAAGGGGCAAAGCCCCTGGATGGGGTCAGCTTGGAAAAATTTTATTTTCATTAACTGTCTTAATACATTTTCCATTAGGATTTCACGATCTTCAAGGGCTATTTTGTTATTAATTCATTCATTCTAAGTCCAGGGACTGTTCTGTCATTTATCAAACTTCTAGTTCGTTACTTGGTTCTTAACGAACTGGGTTCAGAATGACCCATTCGTTACTTCATAACGAATTGGCTATTATAACGAACCGGTACTTGTAACGAATTGGACCTTATAACGAACTGGTCCTTATGTAATGAATTAAACCTTCTAATTCGTTATCTCCTTTAAAAGAATGATTATAACGAATTGGGGGTTAATTCATTATCTTTTCCTTAACGAATTTGAATAAGAACTAAGGCTGGTTCGTTAAGCTTCCGTTAACGAATTAGCTTGACGAATTACCTCTAGTTCGTTAACTCTCCGTTAACGAATTATGGTTAGGACAGAGAATGTCAGAAACATTCTCTGACATTTCACTAACCTCGTACGTCGTTTTCCGGCGCCGTCATCGCTGGACTACCGCGACTTCACCGAAAAACGATATCTGACTCGTTTTCCACTGTTTTCCGTCCCGTTCGATCCAGATCTGAGCTAGGGTGACCCCTAAGCTCATCTAAGGTTCGGTTTATACCCGATTCCACCTGGATCTCGCGACTTAACAGTTAAAAGTGTCAGCTCTTCGTTTCGTGACTTAATCTAATGGGTTTGAGTTCATACAATATCATACCATCATTACCTTGGATAGGGATCGGTTTTCCTTCTTGATTCGGCTAGAAAAAGGAGAGAAACTAGAGAGAGCTTAACTGTGTGTTTTGGGTGGTGTATGGAATATGTGTATATGAGTGGATTATTTGGTAATTAAGGTTTATATAATTATGGATCATGGGCTTAAGCCCATGGTCTTTTTCTTCTTTCCTACATAACCCAAGTCCATAATCCCATACCCATTTAACCTAACACTAGCCCGACTCATAATAACTCATGTTTTCATTTTAATAACCGAAATGAGAAAACGGGATGTTACAGTTTTGTTCTTCTCGTAAAATCACTCAAGATCCATGTAATTTTTTTAATATTTTGTGGTGATTTGAGAGAAGAAGAAGAAGAAGAAGAAGAAGAAGAAGAAGAAGAAAAAGAAGAAGAAGATGATGATGATGGTGGTGGTGCTGGTGGTGGTGATGATGATGATGACGACGACGACGACGATGATGATGATTATGATGATGGTGTTCTTGAGGATGAAGTCGAGAAGATGGGTGGTAGAGAGAACATAATGTAATGGGATGAAGATGGTTATTGTATTATATTATTATTATTATTATTGTGTTATTATTATTAGTTAGACAAAAGGTATCATATTTCACCGGAAGATTATGGTGTTTTTCTGCCACATATATGCACTCAAGATGTTGATTATTATTATTATTATTATTATTATTATTATTATTATTAAGAGAAGATTACCAAAATACCCTTGGCAGGGACCATATGAGCCCACCAAGAAACTATGTGGGTTCAATATGCGCAATTTAAGAATCAGTGGTTTAAACTGCGCCCGCCCATATTACACAAGGAGGTAAATCATAGTTTTCTTTAAAACTAATTTAGTGAAATTTGTGGCAAAATATGTAGCTAAATCAAAAAACCAAATATTTAAGATAATAAAATAAAGTTTGTAGAAAAATCCGTCATAAAACTAAGAAACAATTATGTAAAAATTATCTTAATAACTCGATAGCAAAGTCCCTAGTAATATCTTAAAGTCAAATATTAAAAAAAAACATAACTAAAATAAGTTACAAAAAGACTTGACAAAATCTTTAAGAACTGAGTCTGACCTACAATTGAACCAAACGCTTTACTGATCACTGATCGACATGTTATGTGTGTGTGTGTGTGTGTGTCTTCTCCTCTAATGCTTTTATTTAGCACTAGAGCTTAAGGTAGCTTTAGACAAAAGCATTTTATACGAGATCATGCTTGATTCACAAGTTTTGGAAAGTATAACCTCGATTATAAGATGCAAACCAGGTTCTTTTTCATTCACATACTTGGGTTTGCCAATCGGTCAACATAAACCATGTTAAAAATTGGGAACCAATGATGGAAGCATTTTGAGGGTCGTCTGTCTCTATGGTATAAGGCCCCGATCCCGGTGATTGGCATTGGATTTACTCATAAACGCAGTTCTAAATATTAGAGTTAATTAAAAACTTTTCGCCGAATAATAAAAGTCAACCATTCAATACAAAACATTCTAATCTTGTCTTTAAACATAACATAAAACATAGTATTAAACATCATGACAATTGTTCTTCAGATGTCAGCTTCTTCAGATCGTGCCATGTGTCTCCCTCAAACCAGCTGCTTTAATCTATTTACCTGCGTGCATACTGAAAGCCAGCTACGCTGAGTGAGTTCTAGTTAATCAAGCAACATGCAATATGTTCACATACTTCATACATTCAGACTTTACCTTCTTTTATACATACAAAAGTATATATCTTCATTTTGACCTTCTTACTTTCCTGTTGAGTCAAGAAACTGACCTAAGGGAGATTGTTAAGTCAAAGACTTGTTCTATGTGACATATGGAAGATTGGAATCTTCTCAACCTCCTCAGAATTCGCTAAGTATGGACCCGGGCACACCTTAGACTTCCGAGCAAGCTTTTACTAAGCCGGGTACGATATCTTGTCTATCGGGCAGGGTTACCTTCTTAAAGTCTTCTTTAGTGGATATCCGGGCAGGGTTTGCAAATTAGTGTATTATCGGGTAAGGTTCACTAGTTTATGCAAGTCTGGGCAAGGATCACTTTATCAAGCAGGTCTGTTCTTCATAACCAATTATTGTTCACTTCCGAGTAAGCTTTTGGCTAACCAAGCTCATGAAGCCAAGTAATTGGAAGACCGGACAAGGTATTGATTAATAAGTTGGTCAAAGTATAATTGATGTTTTTAATGATATATCTCTAAGTATCATCAGGCAAAGTTCAACTCAAGCAAGGAATAGTGCTACCGAGCATACCTTGCTAATAAGTTATTTTCTAACAAAGAGTTGAAGGGACCATTGAAGAACAAGGTTGCTCGTAAGGGTTTGTCGGGCAAAGTCTGGAAAAGTCAAGAAGATTGAAGTCTACCTGGTGAGTATTTTACTTGGTAAAATACTCTTCAAGTAAAGTCTACCCGGAAACTGATTCCAAGCACACTTCTATGTTACCACGTTATGAAGGATGGCAGAGCATACTCGGAAAGACAAAATTGATGCAAATCCTACCCGGAAGACTTGTTTTACACTTAGGATTATTTCTGAATATGTAATTTGAGTATGCCTTATCATTTAGGGTTTCTAGAAGGATTGACAGCTGTTAAAGAGGTGCCAGGCCTATAAAAGGAATAAATTAGGGCACGCCTCAGGAGGGGCAGACAGACACATTAATTCAGAGAGAATACTTTTGTGTGTGACGACTGTCTTAAGTATAGTACGGATAAAACTTTCCTTCAAGAAACCCTTAATCGGTTACCCTTTGTAAGATGAACATTATATAAATGGAAATCTTTTGAGTGAATCTTGTTTGTGTTAGTTACCTTTGATTATTGATTGCAACTACCCTGTTTATTATTGATTCCGCCTTTAATAAACAGTAATCTTTCTAAATATAGCAACCCGTCATTAACTCCCTTGTCGACACATCTATTTGTGTGAGTTATGGCATGATTTGAGTAAGATCCAGCTGAAATCGAGGACCTGACAAGTGGTATCAGAGCTTCTTACTGCTATTTTGGAAATATTCTTGTTGCTGATTGAAGATTTGAAGAAAGATGACGTAAGCAAACCACTGTTCCATTGATTTGTGACGTCAGCAGCTCTGTTTTTCATTTTTCTTCCAGATCTACAATCTACCGGTGTTTTCTCTTCCTTATTTCAATTAAAGCTTTAATCTTTATATATAAATCTTGCTCTAATCATATCAGACACATCAGATCTGGACAACTTGTTTTCAGATCTGATTATTTTAAAACTTAAATTGAGTTTGAATCTTTGAAAATGTCTGGATATGAGGAACAAGAGGTGTCTACTAACAAGATACCAAGATTGTATGGACAGGAAAACTTTACCAAGTGGAAAGTGCTTTTTGAAGCAGCCATATGCTACAATGATGTTGATATGTGGAACTCCATCAAGAATGGTCAACAAGCTGCGGTTGAGGAAGGTACAAATACAGCTGCAACTGCTGCTGTGGGAGAAAGAATGAGAAAGGTGGATGACAAGGCCTTAGCTATGATTAAGCTAGGTTTGTCTTGGGATATTTTAACCAAGGTGGCACATCACACAACTGCCAAACAAATGTATGATGCCATCCTTGAAATGTATGATGGGAATACTGAGCTGAAGAATATAAAGAAGCAAAGATTGAAGCAACAGTTGGAAAGGTTCAAGTATAACGAGGGAGAAAGGTTAAAATCAATTCTAGAACGTTTTCTAGCTATTGTGAATGAGTTGAGGACAACTGATTATGTAATGACTGACTTTGATTTAAATACAAAGTTACTCAATTCAATGCCAAAGGAATGGTATACTGCTTGCAAGTTCATCCTTCAGAAGCATAATTTCAATGAATTAAAATTGGATGATGTAGTGTGCTTCCTTCAGGCTGCAAAATTTGAAATGATAGAGAATGAAATGATTAAGGAAGAAAGACCCTGCTTCAATGTTTCAAATGCATTGACTGCACCCATGGGAAATCTAACTACCAAGAATCAACAGCAAATTCCCATTATTGAAGAACCAGTTGAACATAATGCTGATACTCCAAAATCTTTCATTGGTGGTAGCACAAGTAATCAAGGAAATCAGCAACGTTCAATGTGCAACTGATTAATGACACTGATTCTGCCTCTATGGCAAGTTTGAATTTACCTCATTCTAGTGGTGGAAATGGTCAAGGCAATGAAACACAGGCCTTGCTGTCTATGTTCACTGAGTCATATAATGCCTTTGTTGCAAAGAATTTAATTCACATAATTGTGGTATAAGATGATTTGGAGCAAATTGATGCAGATGATTTGGTAGACATGGACTTGAAATGGCAAGCTGCCCTGTTAGCTTTGAGAAGTAAAAGGCTGTATAACAGAACTGGTAGGTCTCTGGTCCTAATGATAGGATTGGTTTGACAAGTCAAAAGCAATTTGCTACAATTGTCAGCAACCTGGTCATTTTGCAAGAGAATGCAATCAACCAAGAAACTTTCAGATGAATCAATTCCAAAATCAACAGCCAAGAGGTCAGCAGCAATAACAACAAAATCAGTCAAGATTCAACAACAACTTCAATCCCAACAACAATTACAACCCCAACTTCAACAACTTTAACCCTCAAATGAACAATCAACAACAAAGTATGCAACAGAATCAAGGTTTTCAAATGAACAACAATCAAAACCTTCAAACAGTTCAAAATGTTCCAAACAACACTGTTCCAGCCAACCAAAATCAGATCAGAAATCAAGGAAATGTGGTAGTGACTACACAACATGACGGAAATTTTGATTGGAGCAATCATGAAGAGGATATTACAGATGATATCAAGAAAGCAAATGTGGCATTCATGGCCATAATTGAGAAAGAATCTGGATCATCATCTCAGGTACACTCTGCTCCTACTGTTGATTTAAATGAAATTATCAATGAATTGAAAGCAAAAGTAGGCAGGCTGGAAAGTGAGTGTTTTAGGAAATAGAGTATCATCAATGGGTATGAGGCTAGTGAGATGATCAGTGAAGAAAAGATTAAAAGCTTGGAAGATGATTGCATGATCAGTTACAGAGCTCAAACCAGATACATCACTGAGATTGATGGATTAAATAAGATGTTAGTTGAAGAAAAGGTGCAGAACACTAAACTTCAAATTGAAACTGAATTTTTGAAGAACTTGGTCTCAATAGGCAACATATGTGGTATACTAAACCAAGTAAAGGACCAAGACAAATACAAAGTAGTTCCACCTCCATTCAACAACAACTTCATGCCAAAAGTTGACAAAGAAAAGAGAGATGCATACCTGCAACAATTCAGAGATGTCTTTCAAGACAAGGAAGAATTTGTTGATCTGTACAAGAAGGTAAAAGTAAATGAAGAAGGAGTGTTTGTGATTAAGGAATAAGTAAAAGAAGATAAGTCAATTGGAGTTCAAGTCTCTGAGGATGACTTTGATCCTGTTGAATTGGATCAAGATGATTTAAGTGATTTAAGTGATCAAATCACTGATGAGGAAATCAAAGCTGCTGAAAGAGGAAGAAACTACAAGAAACCAGAATCTGTTGATCAACTTCCAAAGTATCCATCTGTTACAACAAGAATGAAGAAGCAAAATGATAAGATGAAAAGAGAACATGTATCTTTTGACATTTGTGAAAAGAAGAAGATAAGTTACAATGCAGTCAGGCCACCAAGCAAGACTGTGTTGGAAAGGATAAAACAAAACAAAAAGAAGAAAGTAACTGAAGAAGTTGATTCAGAAATTTTATCCCTGTTTATCCAATCTTTTCTAGTCATGAAGTGTTAGATGTTGGCGAAGTGGAAACCATGGAAGAATATGAGAAAAGACAGTTAAGGCATAAAGAAAGCAGTGATGAGGAACCTATGATTATGGAGAAAATTGTCTTTGTTAAAAGCAAAGTTGAAAGACAAGACATCCAAATTGACAAGTTTGTCCCTTTCTCTATTGATTTTGATAGTCTGAAGGCTCAGAAGACTCTTGGAGTCAAGTCACCTAAACCAAGTGAAAGGTTCAAGAAACCAAAAGAGCATGAAATATTCTAAGGAAAGGTTTGGTGCAAAAAGTGTGATGAATATGGTCATCACACAGATTCATGTAATGAAAGATTCAAATTCAAACCCTTTCATGTCCCAGATGAAACAAAGTATGGCCAAGATTTTATTCAGTACAAGCAAAAGTATGAAGCATACATGGGAAAAGGAAAAGCATGTGAAAATGACACCACAAAGAAAGATGAGTTGAAATCAGCTGAAGAGACAAGAAGTGAGAAGAAAACTGAAGTCAAATCAAAGAAACAAGTGACTAAATCAGTAAGAAGAAGTATGTCTCCTAAGAAACATGAAAATTTGACCAAAAAGAACTTTCAGCCTTTAAGAATCAAACAAGATAATCAATCAGTAAAATCTGATGAATCTAAAGGTTCACCTAGAAATGAAAAGATAAGAAACAAAGGTGTTTTTTCAAGAAAGAAATCAACAGAACTGGCAGGTGATGAGAAGTTCTTGTTAAAACATGGTTATGACCCACAAGGTTACCTTTGGAAACCTAAGACAGAAACTAAGGTTTTGACAGTTGCTGATGTGAGAGACTACTCTGAAAAGAAGGACTATGTGATAAAAGAGTATGCTAATGACTCAGCTGAATACCAGAACCCAACCTCATTTGTTAAAACCCCAAGAGAGTGTGGTTATGAAACAGACAATTCAGACAACTTAGAAGTCACTCATGAAGATCCTGAACCAACAACACTCACTTCCCAAGCTGTCTCAGAAACTAAAAATGATGAGTTGCAAGCTGTAATGGCCTGCACTTCATCACTCAACTAATCAAATTGTTTTTGTGCAGGAACAACCCACTCCTCTTAATGACATATGGTACATGGATAGTGGTTGTTCTAGGCACATGACTTGTGACAAAAGATCACTTGTCAATTATGAAGAAAAGTATGAAGGTCCTGTAGCATTTGGGAGTGATGAAAATGGTGGATAGATTGTGGGGAAAGGAATCTTGACAAATGGAAAGGTTTCATTTGACAATATGTTTCATGTTGAAGGTCTTCAGTATAATCTACTGAGTATATCACAAATGTGTGATAAGGGTTACAAAGTCAGTTTTGATGATTCTCATTGTTTCATCTTAAAACCCGAGTTTGTGATTCCACCTGAAATGATTATGATGATGGCACCAAGAAATGGTAATTTGTATGAACTGAATATAAAAGAAACTGTTTCAAGGGGAGGTGCTTGTTTTGTTTCCAAAACCACTGAAAATGAGTCAAAATTATGGCATAGGAAACTGTGTCATGTGAACTTGAAGAACATGAACAGGCTTGTGAAAGGTGAGCATGTGATTGGATTACCTACAAGAGAATTCAAATTGGAAGATCGTTGTAATTCATGTCAGAAAGGAAAACAACACAAATCTTCTCATAAGTCAAAGCTCATCAACTCAATTGATCAAGTACTTGAATTATTTCACATGAATCTGTTTGGTCCTGTGAGTGTGCCAAGTATAGGAAAGAAAAGATATTGTCTTGTGATCATTGATGACTATTCAAGATATACTTGGGTTTATTTCCTAAGTACCAAAGATGAGACTGCAGAGTTGATTAAGGTTTGGGTAACAATGATTGAGAACAAATTGAATAAGAAGGTTAAAATGATGAGAAGTGACAACGGTACTGAGTTCAAAAATGGAGTTATGCAAGAATTTTGTGAAGAAAAGGGAATACTTCAACAATTCTCAGTTCTTAGAACTCCTGAACAAAATGGTGTTGCAGAAAGAAGAAATAGAACTTTAATTGAGGCTGCAGGAACCATGTTAGCAGATGCTAACTTGCCTGTTACTTTTTGGGCTGAAGCCATAAATACAGCCTGCTATGTTCAGAGCAGGGTGCTTGTCAACAAAAGGCATAACAAGACTCCATATGAAATATTCCATAACAGAAAGCCTTATATCAAGTTTTTCAAGCCCTTTGGATGTAAATGTTTTCTTCTGAACACAAGGGATTATTTGAACAAGTTTTAAACAAAATCTCTAGATTGTTTCTTTCTTAGATATTCTACACACTCAAAGGCATACAGAGTATATGTGAAATACCATCTGAGTGTCATAGAATCATCTGACATCATCTTTAATGAGAATCAATTCAATACAGTTGATGGTGCAGCATGGCTGTTTGATCATGAAAAGTTGATAAGGTCTTTCAAGATTTACCCTGAAGACTTTGATGACTCATTCTACAAGACCAATGCAATTGAAGAGATAAAGAAGAAACCACTGGACTTAGAAGAATTGTGGAAAAAGGTTACTAGAAAATAAAAGGAATATACTTTTGTGAAGAACTCCTCAAGTGATATTATTGATCAAGATCAAGAAAATGATCAAGAAAACAATCACAGGTCTGAGAATGATCACACTAAGATTAATCAAGACAATCAAGATGTACAGGATGATCAACATTAGAATGAGGGAAACACAAACAACCAAACAAGTGAAGAAGAAGTTGCATCTACTATAAGATTTCAAGATCTGTTTCAAAAATTGAATTTAGAAAACAATGGTGCATCTACTTCAGGACAACATAATGATGAAGCACCAGAATTTCATGATGCAGAGACTGATTTGATCATTGAAGAACCAGAATTCAATAAGTCAAATCTTGACACAACTGTGTCTACAGATATGATTGTTCAAACTCCTTATGTGGAAAAGAATCATCCTTCTGAAAACATCATTGGAGATTTTCATGAAAGAGTCACAAGAAGTCATTCAGAAATTGCAAACATCTGTCTTTACTCCTTCTTTCTATCTCAAATAGAGCCTAAGAACATTGCTCAAGCACTAAAAGACCATAGTTGGGTAGAAGCAATACAGGAAGAACTGGCACAGTTCAGAGATCTACATGTGTGGGATCTTGTTGATAGACCAATTGACATATATGCAATAGGAACCAAATGGGTTTTCAGAAACAAAAGGGATGAGAGGAGTTTGGTGATTAAGAATAAAGCTAGGCTTGTGCCACTGGGATGCCTTCAAGAGGAAGGAATAGACTTTGAGGAAGTTTTTGCTCCTGTGGCAAGACTTGAAGCTATCAGGATTTTTCTTGCATATGCTGCCTCAAAGAACATTAGAGTATTCCAGCTTGATGTAAAGTCTGCATTTCTAAATTGAAAGATTGATGAAGAGGTGTATGTTGCTCAACCTCCAGGTTTTGAGGATCCAATGTATCCAAACAGGGTATATAAGCTAAACAAAGCCCTTTATGGATTGCATCTGGCTCCTAGAGCATGGTATGATGAGCTGTCAAATCATCTTATTGAAAATGGTTTTCTAAGAGGAGCCATTGACAAGACACTCTTCTACAAAAGAAAGGGATCAGACTTGCTGCTGTTACAAGTCTATGTTGATGATATCATCTTTGGTTCAACCAATGAACAAATGTGTTTGGAGTTTGAAGGGTGATGAAATCCAAATATAGAATGAGCTCTGTAGGAGAAATGAACTTCTTTCTTGGACTGCAAGTTCAGAAAAAGGTTGAGGGGATCTTCATTCACCAAACTAAATATGTGCAGGACATCTTGAACAAGTTCAACTGTCATGAGTACAAAACTGCTTCAACTACAATGGACACCAAGGAAAAGATGATTGCAGATGAAAAGGGGGAGCCTGTGGATGAACATGAATACAGAACCAAAATTGGATCTCTGATGTACCTGACTGCTACAAGACCTGACATTATGTTTGTTGTGTGTGTCTGTGCAAGATTCCAATCAAGTCCAAAAGTCTCCCACATGAATGTTGTTAAAAGAATATTCAGATATTTTAAGGGAAGACCATACTTGGGGATTTGGTATCCAAAGATCCAATATTTTGACCTTATTGCCTACACAGACAGTGACTATGATGGCTGCAACATGAGTAGAAAGTCAACCTCAGGAGGATGTCAATTTTTGGGAGAAAGGCTAGTGTCATGGCAATGCAAGAAACAAACATCTGTCTCAATCTCAAGTGCAGAAGCTGAATATGTTGCTGCATCTGCCTGCTGTGCCCAAGTTCTATGGATTGAGAAACAGATGCTGGATTATGGTTTGAATCATCTGAATACCCCTATTCTCATTGATAATACTGTTGCATACTTTACTGTAAAGAATCCAGTCCAACACTCAAAGACTAAGCATATTGAAATCAGACATCACTTCATTAGAGATTGTAATGAAAAAGGTTTGATTGAAATGCAGAGCGTTGACACAAGTGACAACTTGGCTGACCTATTCACCAAGCCACTTGACAGAACCATATTCAACTTTCTTCTGAAAGATCTGGGTATGATCAACTCAGATGAGGTCTGATTAAGGATGTGTGCTTAGTGTGTGTCTCAATGTGCTAATTGACTATTCTTACTTGAGATCACATACTTTGAATGTTGAATGAATATGTTAAATGAATATGTTATGAATATGACTTGTTTGCTGTTAACTGATAAGTGCCTAATTGATTATCTATGCAATTTATGTGTCATTGATACTAATGATTGATTATCAGTTAACTGATTTGATTTTATGATAAGTAGTTTGATCTGTCTATGTGAATTAAATGCTTATATGATATCATGAGTGATCACTAGATTATGATTGCTTGAATATGTGTGATATCTGATCATCTAGATGTTATTAGAATAGGATAGACTATGAATGTTGGAAATGTCTGCCTGTTTTACTTATGTTAAAAATGATTAGAATTTGAATATGTTACAACTGTTTGTGTCAAAATATGTCTTTATGTCAAATTTAAAGGTTTCAAATGAATTATCAAAAGATTTTTTGCATAATCACAATATTTTGATCAAAACATGATCAAGTTGTTAATGGTGTAGAGACATGATAATACTATTCAGTTCGAGCTTTATATAGGCTTAAAAGAAGGATTTTTTCAATGAAAAGTCTTAGGTAGTTATCTTTGCTGAAAAATTAAGTCATTTGCTCAGTTTGAAGGACATACACTTGTGTATGTTTGGTCCTGCAATCTGCAAAGATTAAAAGGATAGCCATTAACCAGAAAACTGAAAGCATTTGGGGCAATTATAACTTGTTTTCTATTCCTTCACTTAAAACTATGTCAATAGCTCTGACTTTGAAAGGACATATATATTCACAATGTATGTTTGGTCCTGTTGACTACTTTTGGTCAAACAGAATAACCATTTACCTGCCAAGTAAGAGACATTGAGGTGATTGAATATTAAACTGAATATATTGGGAAATGATAGTACATTCACTACTTAGCCAATCATATGGATTTATTAGGCTAAAAGGACTCTTAGTACAGTCATCAACATGTATGGTTGCTTTCTCATGATATGTAAAACCTAAGGTGATATAAACATAAAGAAAATGCTAAGATTTATGTGGAGTTACATTGTTGTCTATGCATGTTCCTAGATAAATCTTTTCAAATGATAGGCAGATAAGTGATTATCCGGTCATACACAAGCCTGTTGGTCTTTGGTTACCCAGAATGAAACATCTTTTAAAGAATGACAAAGAACAGCTGTGAACTACTTTAATTTCAAATATTTTTTCAACCAAAAGTTGATACATGTTCACAAATTTTTATTGAGAAAATACAAACATGAGGGTTAATTACAGAACTACAAGGGTGGAGGCAATAATATAAGTCCTTTAAACATCCTGAATGAAAGGCCTGTAAGTCCGACTTGCGTGGCATGTAAGTCTAACGTTCAACCTCACATATGTTTGTGGATTTGAAAAGATATATCTTAAAAATTTTTCAAAAGTATATTCTGTCATTAAAAGTTTTAACCAAAACTAGGGGGGTAAAGTCAAATTAGGGTGATCTGGAGAAAGCCAAATAAGCCTTGAGGATAGATAAGGAGCATCAGAACACAACATGTGTTATCTATTAAATTTTCTGCAACTTAATTGAAACTTAATCATATCACCAAAGAAATGAAAATCATGTTAATTCTAGACCTGCTGTTGACCTGTCTTTGTAATCATAATAATGCTGAGAATGAAGTATTGAGAAAGCTACTTAGTTAATATGATCCCATTCCTGAGATCTTTTCACTTTATAAAAGAAATTGGTTTGAAAAGAAACATAACTGAAATTTGATCTCTAAATGCACCATTTGCTCTTAAACTATGATCTGTAATGATACATAACGTAAAAATATCTTTGACAAGTGGTTTAAGTCAAACAGTGCTGCATTTTGCCTTTAATAGCCTAATATGTATGTTCGGGTAAGGTTTGATGTTCTCAAACCTTTCCAGGCACAAAACAGTTGAATATGGTTGAATATGTATTCTCGGTAAGTTTTAATGTTTTATAACCTTTCCGGGTACACTTAGATGTTTTTATCTAAGTCTACTATTTTCGGGCATGCTTTGATGTATTTGATACTTTTCGGGTAGAGTTACTATTTTAGTCACTTTCCGGGCAAGCCTGATTGTTTATGATTGAATACGTTTTTCGGGTAAGGGTTTATGCTTTTAACCTTTCCGGGCACACTTAGTTGGTTTTATCTAAGTTTGTCTTTTTCGGGTATGATTTGATGATTTGAATTTTCTCGGGTAGACTAAACTGTTTAATTTAGTTCCCAGGCATACCTGATGTTTGAATATGATTGTCCTAGCAAGCTTAGTGCTAACATAGGATTGTCGGGCAAGCTCTTTGAAATTTTAGACTATAGTACACTTTGGTGTTTTATGTTTAATCTATTTCCGAGCATGCTATGTGTTATTTGTGATTATGATTTCTTTGAAATTACAAGTGTTTTCGGGCAGACTTTGTCTTCCAGGCACACTTTATATTCCGGGTACACTATTGTTCCCTCAATATACTTGGTAATCTCAAAATTTGACTTTCCAAGTACACTGTCTGCTAGAGATCTTTTCGGGCACACTTTATACTCTAGGAAGGTTATCCGGGTATACTTTGTTAAGAAGGTTGTTCAGGTACACTATATTAGGAAGGTTGCTCGGGCACATTATGCATCAAAGTATATTGATTGAACGAGTTTCTGATTTTGATAGGGTTTATGCTAGATTGAGTTACTTGATTTATATTTGAGAAATTTATTTGGGTATCTTAATTGATTCCTAGCAAGGATGCTTATTTGATATTTTATACTTGATTATCTATCTTGTGATTAAGTTCTCAAGAAATCTGGTATTTCGGGTAAGCTTTCTTTATATTTACTTAACTTTAAATTAGTTAACTTGACCAAGCAAGGATTGTATGTGGAAGATGCCGGGTAAACTTTGTCAATTAAGAATGAATATTTTCCAGGCAAAGTTTAACCATTTAATTTTATCGTGTAAGGTTTTAAAGTGGATAAGATTATTATGCTTGACAGCTAATAATTCACTACACGACAAAATGCATTTAAAACTCACTTTCAAAAGGTATAAAAGGGGGAGTTAGGGATATTTTCAACATTATTTTCTCTCTCTCTCTCTCTCTACTTCCACTGCAACTGCTTACCCTCAAAGAAACCTAACCGACTTATCATATGCATCTCTAATACAAACCCTAATTTTAATCAGCCCTATAATTCCGACTCGGTAAACAATAATAATGTGTTTTCCGACCACTATTAGAATACATTGGGCTTTGATTATGTACTTGATTACTAACACTCAGTTTTTGTGTTTAGGTTATTAATTTGTTGAAGAACAGGTTCTTAATAAAATTTCTCTCTCTCTTCTACAAATTTATAACTTGAAATTGTGTAAAGTAATAAACTTTTATGCTAATTTCACTTTGAATATGTTTGATTGTGTTGTTCAGATATGGCAGAAGAACAAGAAGTTCAACCTAAATATGCCTTTGAACCAAAGCACAATATGTGTGCACTGTTAGAGGTCACTCCCAACAATGAGCCAGTGGAGAGGATGATTTCTTGGATGGCTAGATCGAACGTGCGGTTTGCTTTAACAGAATCTCCAATCATCTACAGAAATCATTCCCTAGATTTCTGGCGTTCTGCAAGACTTGTGGACGATATTCATGGTAAAAGAATTGAAGCAACAGTTGCGAGCCATGAGATTCATGTTACAGAAGGAATGATACGAAGATGTCTACAGTTACGTGATGATGATCATAATCATATAAACTTCAATACTGAGCATTTGTTGAAGATCTTTGAGTAGACGATGGGGTATCAGGGAACAGTCCATGATGGACAGTTTCAAAAGAGAATGTTTCCAATGCTGTATAGATTTCTCATTCATCATGTGATACAGGGATTTGCTCCAAGTAAAGGATCATGGACTCTGATGAGTCGTGATTTAGCAAATGCCACTGTTGGTATTATATATGATCTGCCTTTCAACTTCTCTAAGATGATATTTGATGGCATGATTGGTAATTTGAAGAAGGTAGAAGCTGATAGATTCCTGCAATACCCTAGATTCCTACAGATCATCTTTAACAGGGAATTACAGGGTCTACCCACAATTGGAATGACACATCAGCTGCAGGATCTAGATACTTATAGAAGAATTGCGAATCTAGGAAGGGCAAACCGATATGATCCTAACATTCCATATGAAGTATTACCATGGCTGTTGAACCAAGATTTGGAAATAATGCCTATACATGAGTTAAGCTCAGAGGAGGAAGGAGGGGAGGATGATGATGCGAATAATGATGATAGTTCAGAAGGAGGAGATGATAATGCTGATGATGGAGAAGAAGGAGGAGCTGGAGGAGCTATGAATGTTGATGCACATGATCAGGGGGAGCAGTCTGAGGAACAAGAACAACTCATTCCAACACTACCACAATCACCATTACCCATTTACCAACCCATTATACCATCACCATCACATACTCCACCACATCAAATCACTCAATCCCCACCCCAAACCCTAACCCTAAGCCAACCTGCAACATCAACCCACATATCCCCAACATCACAAACATCACCAACATCTAGCCCAGTTCATTATGATCCATTCATTCCAAGCCAACCTCATACACAATCACCACCCAAAAATCTACTTACTAGTTCAGACCTCTTTCAAAGAAATTTGGAATTAATGTTAAAAAATGCTGAGTTAAAAAAAAAGGAATGAGGAGGTCACTATGGAGAATGTCATGTTATTAGATCAGTTGGTAAGGGCAAAAGTGAGAATTCAAACCCTGGAGCAGGAGGTTGAGAAGACCTTAGCTGCCCCAAAACAGGGGGAGAATGAAAATGTGCCAACTGACTCTGATGTAAATGTTGTAATTGAAACTGTAACAGTTGTAGAGACTGCAGACAGTTTGAAATTTATTATGAATGCTTATGATGATGGAGAGGAGAGTAGTGAAGAAAGGAGAATTGAGGATGATGAGTATGAAGGTGATAGATCAGATGTTGGAGAACAAGACTATGATTTAAAAGGAAATGTCAAATGAAGTACCTGTTGTTGAAACCCCTACTTCATAAGAAGTCAGACCTGAACCTGAAGATGAAATAGTTATTCCTTGGGAGAATGAAGAAATGATAAATATTCTAAGGGGAATAATGATAAATCAAAGGGGAATGGATGAAGCCTCTTTTGATTCATTAGAAAAGGAAGATTTGAAAAATCTTTTCTACATTCGAAAGGCTGATTGGGAGAAAGCTCTAAGGGAAAGAGAAAGGATTCAGGTTCCTAAAAGAAAGAAGAACTGGAAAACTTTCCAATTTCACAGATCAAAAAGAACTGCCAAATTGAAAAGATTAGACATTGCTGAAAGGAATTTCAAGATAAATGTCAGAGATAGGAATCCTTTGTCAAACATGAACACATGCACAAGTCTTGAAAGAAGAATGACACGCCCCAACTATACGGTTCAAAGAAATGGCATCATAACTGAAGTGGAATACAAAGAAGATGTTGACCATTACTTGCTGAGAAACTCTGATGGAAAAATACTGGGGATTAACAAGAAGGATGAAGACTTGAATTGCTTGCATGATGAAGATCTAATTGATATAAGGGACTTGGTCATACCAGAAGGTCATACTCATTACCGAGCCCTTGATATCTTTAAAACGAGAGCTGCATCAGTGATAGCAAACAGAAGGCAAGCCATACACAATGCAAAGAAGATTCAAGATTCCTAGATTAGGCTTTGATATGTAATGTCTTCGGACAGATTTTGATTATGTAATTGATTATGACATGAATATGTAATTGGATTTTGATTTAATGTGTATTTTGACTGAGTGTAAGTAACCATAGAAGTTTTTGGGTCAGCCGAGGTGTTCCAATCTAGGGGGAGATTGTTGAGTCAATAAACTGACCTAAGGGAGATTGTTAAGTCAAAGACTTGTTCTTGTGTGACATATGGAAGATTGGAATCTTCTCAACCTCCTCAGAATTCGCTAAGTATGGACCCGGGCACACCTTAGACTTCCGAGAAAGCTTTTACTAAGCCGGGTACGATATCTTGTCTATCGGGCAGGGTTACCTTCTTAAAGTCTTCTTTAGTGGATATCCGGGCAGGGTTTGCAAATTAGTGTATTACCGGGTAAGGTTCACTAGTTTATGCAAGTTCGGGCAAGGATCACTTTATCAAGCAGGTCTGTTCTTCATAGCCAAGTATTGTTCACTTCCGAGTAAGCTTTTGGCTAACCAAGCTCATGAAGCCAAGTAATTGGAAGACAAAATTGATGCAAAGCCTACCCGGAAGACTTGTTTTACACTTAGGATTATTTCTGAATATGTAATATTAGTATGTCTTATCATTTAGGGTTTCTAGAAAAATTGACAGCTGTTAAGGAGGTGTAAGGCCTATAAAAGGAAAAAATTAGGGAACGCCTTAAGAGGGGCAGACAAACACATTAATTCAGAGAGAATATTTTTGCGTGTGACGGCTGTCTTAAGTATTGTATGGATAAAACTTTCCTTCAAGAAACCCTAAATCGATTACCCTTTGTATGATGAACATTATATAAATGGAAATCTTTTGAGTGAATCTTGTTTGTGTTAGTTACCTTTGATTATTGATTGCGACTACCTTGTTCATTATTGATTCTGCCTTTAATAAACAGTAATCTTTCTAAATATAGCAACCCGTCATTAACTCCCTTGTCGACACATCTATTGGTGTGAGTTACGGCATGATTTGAGTAAGATCCAGCTGCAATCGAGGACCTGACAATTCCTTCTTTCACACTTTCATATTTTATCTTACTTTACATATTTAATTATACGTTCTAAAGAGTCTTTCGCCCTATAATCTCCAAATATTGTAAGGGTCTGGTCCCTATTCTCTCAGATATTATAAGGGTCCGGTCTCTCCTTTTCATTTACTCATACCTTCATACATTTCTTCATACTATCATTCATACAATTTCATACATGCCCTTCTATATTATTTATACATACTTTATAAAACATTCACAGAACATACATTTACCACTTAAGGTAAGTGTATTAACTAATCACATCAAGCATGCACACAACCCCGAAAATATAAAAATGAAGTGGGGCTAGAAACTCACCTGGGTCTGATTCCTTTCAGAGTTAATGGTAACTCATTTCCTTAATTGGGCGCGGCTAACTATATATACTTACATGTATCAATTAACTAGCCCTATCCATATCATATTTCTAGGTTATTGTAACCCCTAGCTACGGAGGTCTGGGGGCAGTGACCCTGGCAGCAGGGTTTTTGGGGCGGCAGCTCCTAGCAGGTTCTAGGGGCGCAGCTCCTAGCAGGGTCCGAGGGGTAGAGCCCCTGGCTGGGGTTAAGCTGCCAGGTCAGGTTGGAAAAATTTTATTTTCCTTAACAAGTTTTTACCAAAAACCTCATCAGAAAAACCAGAGTTCAATTATTTAATCAAATCGAATCTTCATTTTAAATGTTACCTTTCATTATTAATTATTTACTGATTCTTATCATAACCATCATATAAGTCCATATCTATCGTTTAAATACGTATACGCCGTTTATCTTTCATTTTATTTGGAAAATCACTTAGGCTCGTATAAGTTTTAGTGGCATATAAGTCTCTCAGTGTATAACTTATATGCTGCATAAGTTATACGCCCGTATATGTCACTCTTAGTCATCAGCCAGCGTATAAGTTACACCACGTATAACTTATACGCTCATATAATTTAAGTGTTGCATAACTTATGCGTGCATACTTATGGGCCCAAACATATGCGCTATACTTACATATACGGTGCACGTAGATACATGCCATAGATACATATACGATTTACATATACTTATACGTTGCACATACATATACGGCGTATATACTTATACGCCGTATAAGTGCAGGTCAGCCTCCTTTATCGCGTTCTTATAGTTTTTCTTTGATTCTGGCGCCGTTAGCCGCTGTTAACCACCATGGTTGGCCGGAATTTTATCGTTTATGACCCAGGTAGCTTCGGGGTGTTCAGATCTGAGCTAAAGTGGCCCTTAAGCTCGTCTTTGGTTGATTAAACACCCAAATAAAACTAGATCTAGATTCAAATGGCTCATTCGGCATCACGGGGCTGCGAGGTCGGGTTCTAACATGTTGTGTCAGCTGATATAAATGATTTCTTACCTTCGGTTGGTCTTGGATCGTTGAATGGAATAGAATAGAGAGTGTTTGGCTTAAGTTTGTGTTTTTGATGGTGTAGGCTAAGGTGTAGAATGATGGAGATGGAAATATTTTAGGGTTTAAGGGGTATTTATACTCCTTAAGCCCATGGACCTTAGACTCATCTTCATCTTAAGTCCATAATTAACTCTATTTATTTTAGCCCACCATCCTTATCTTTATTATTATTTTACTATTATTTAACTAACTTATATTAATTCTTCCAGCGAAATTAATATTTAATATTACTCATAGAAATCTTGGGATGTTACATATGGAAGGCTGCGATGTTATTCTTTGGTGACTGAATCACTTTAATAAGCACTTTTAAAATCAACCTTAGATAACATAAGAAAAAGATTCAAATGATTCACATCAAAAATTCTTGGCACTGAGACAAGACATTTTTGGCACCGAAACAAGACATTCTCTTTTTTTTAAAAGGTTATTCAATCAATTCACCACAATCCTCATCTCCTTCCTGCCATCCCCATCAAGCTATATATCAATGAGACTGCGAACATCATAAACTCAATCTAAAGGGCTAGATTAAAGGCAAGGTTGGTTATGAAAGAATAATTCGTTTCTAGATAGTTAATGTGAAACCCGACTAAAAATTAGCCTAAACTGCAACTAATATAATCTCGATTAGCAATAAAATTTCGTCATTATGAGAAAAGTATTCTTTATTAGTGATCTAGACTTTTCAAAGTCAACAAAAAGTGCAAAAATAGCCACGTAACAAGCCTAATATGGAATAACCTCGGGTAATGAGTCAAAAACTAAATAAATCATAAATGTGTCTAAATGATCTCGAAAAATTAAAAAACATATTAAAGTAGTCGAGACAATGTATAAACTTAATTTTAGAAGGCTCGAATCTCAAAAATTGCAAAATAAGTAACCCGAGTGTCGGTGGACGACCCGGTAAGGACCCAATGTCAACAATTTCCAAAAATTAATTTCTTAGGTTTGTATTATCAAGAATCCTATTTCGTTCAAAGTCTGACAAAAATTATTAGAAACGGGATTCGTTTGATTAGCTAAAATTCGTTAGACGTTAAAACGGAAACTTAAGATTATTGTTTAAACACCTACTTACTAAACCAAACCCATGTGCCATCACCCATGGATTTCTCAAAACCACCACCCCATGACACCTCACCCCAACACCTCACCCCCCACCTCCCTTCTCATCCAATCAACATCCAACAACAAAACCCCATAATGATTACCTTAGTCATTACCTCATGTGTTGGCCTAATCACCATCACCTACTTGTCCATCTATACCTTACACTTCATCACTCTACATCCTCTCTTTCTCTCTTTAAATTCATGACACAAACACACACACATACACACACCAATTCATATCATAAATTAAACACACTCACACATAATCATAATCAAGAAATCATGGAGGTTTAAATCAAGAATAAGATCAAGAAAAATAGGAAGAGATTAAGGAAAAAGTACACCATTCTCACACCAATAATATCACCATTCTCATCTTTCAAATCTCCAAGTAAGTTTTGATTTAAGGTTGATTTTTAGGATTGGAAGTATTAAGTTAGTTGTTGTTGAATTTGATTGAAGCTTGAAAGTTTGAAAATTATGGATGTTTGTGTGTGTGTGTATGAGCCGTGAGTATATGTGTATGTGTAATAGGAAGGATTAAACCCACTTATACATACATACATTCATCTTGAAGTTCATACTTTGACTGTTAAGATTGATTAGAAACATTGTTGAATATTTGGTATATAAGTGTAATCATGGATGAAATTGATGTTTGAGTTTAATGTTAGGAAGAATTTTTGGTTACTTATTGATAAAAAGATTGATAATATGGACATGAATTATTGAGAAATTGTTGTTAGAGATAAATAAAACAAGAGTTTGTTCATAATTGAAATTTGGGGATTTTTGGGTTTTGGATTAATTATGGATTTTGGATGGTGTGATGAATCAAAAGTGAAATTGAATAACTTAATTGAAAGCAAGAGAAGTTATATGATAGAATTAATAGTTAGAACTTGAAGATTAACAAAGATTGTTAAAATTACTAAATAAGAAAACTTTAATTTAAGAAAAGTTGAAATTTGGATTTTGATGTGAATACTTATGATGAATGTGATCAATATTTGATTAATGGAAACTTGAAACTAAGTTAGGATGCATGATTAAAGGATTGATTAGCTAAAACAATAACTGAATTAGCAAACAACTTACTAAATAAGGAAACTTTGTTGAATGATAAATTGAAAGAACAAAATTGGATAGAACACTTAGGATGCATGAAACCCTATCAAACTAATTAAATGAGTTAAACTTAGATTGTACTTAATCAAAGTGGGAAGATTGAATTAGATTGAATTATCAAAAATTAAAGTTACTATAATACGAAACTTTGTTAGTTAAACACTTGCGAAATTCATAATTTGGTTGTTTAATGAACTAATTGAACTTATACATAAATGATATGATGATTGGAACCTGGGCATTTAGGTATTAATATTATATTTGTTCATAAAAAAAATAACAAAACTTGATTAGTAACATTATTAATAAACTTAGAATACGAATTAGGAACCGAAAAACTCGATTAACGTGTCTTATGAACATACATGGTCAAATCTGCTATTTATGGTGAATAATATGTTATTATATGTGTGTTTAGTTCATAGGATGATTAGTATAGACTTGTGTAATTTATTTGACTTGTTGGTAACTTAAACGGTCAAAAAACCGGCTTTTTAAGCAAAACTGACACAACTATTAGGGACTGTTTTAGAACAGCCCCTAAAGTGTTAAAACACTCATGTATAACATAAGTTAATACATGATAAAAGGACAAGATGATAAAACTTAGTCCTAAACGGTTCGTGTCGCGAAAACGACACGGAAACATTAAAAAGTTGCTATTTAAAGAAAATATTAACAAAAATGAAAATAATATATTTTCACAAGTTAACTTGTAAAACTTGACTAATATTTAGGTAACAAGTATTTTCTATAATTTATAAGTTACATTTTATACGAAAAACCGAAATAACGCAATTTAAGCATAAAACCTATAAAAACCGATAAAACCAACAAAACCGACAAGTTTTGTGAAAAATAGAAGATTAATATTTTCTTTAAACTTTCCAGCAACTGAAACTTAAAATAAATTTATATATTTTAGTTTTTTTATTAATTGACATAATTATTTAAATAATTGTTAAAGGAAAACCGAACTACGTGTACTCGTTAACATTATAAGAACTTAGTTGCTTATGTATTTGTGTGGACACTAGGTTAAGATTAATAAACTAAAAAGATTTTGTTATAAAAAATAAAACCAAGTTTTTATTAACGAAACGTGTACTAATATAGGACACGAGATTTCGGAACGAAAGGCGGCAAACCGTGAGTTTCTCTATCGAACCCCTCCTCGATTTTTAAATGGAAATGTTTTTAAAACGATATTTGATTGTGTTTTAGGGGAAAAGCATATTATTCATTTCATAATAGTTTCATTGATGTTTTTTTTAAAAGGCATTTTATTTTACAAATTGGTGTATAATGTGGGATGAGTCTAGTTGGCTAAATAACTGTTAACCAAATTAGTAAGGGCACAAAAATATGGGTAGATCTATCGGGGTGACGCCCCCCACTTCCATTCGCGTTGGGTTAAAAGTGGGTATATTTTGAGAATGGTATGTTTCGAGTTATAAACTGAGATGTCATACGCAATGTTGTATTCTTTGCTCGTCTACAACAGCTCAATTTGTTTAAGAAATGAAATGCCTATTGATTTGTGATGTAATGACGGTAGATCATTACACACGGTTGGGTGTTATAATGATGGTAAGCCATTATACACGGATATTTTGGATATAATTCGGGGTTTAGTGACGATTACACACGAATTGATATCGGACTTGTGAATTATTTGGATTATGTTTTCGATTCATATATATATATATATATGGACTATTTTTATTATAAAGGGAAACTCACCAACACATTGTGTTGACCTATATTTTAATATGCTTTTCAGGTAATTTAATAGAAGTATGGAAGCTTCGCGAAGAGTGCGGGAAAATAGTGACGTGTGTTTGAATGGAAAATGTTGACCTTATTTTGAACTTGTAGTTTGAATAATAATCGTGTAATATGGCACGTGTAATAACTCTGATGGTCAAATAAAGTTCAACTTTCATTATAAATGTGTACTTATTTATGATTGACTGAAACGGCGTCTGTCACCACCCGAATGACTTGGTCAAAGTCTTCCACTGTCTTAATTAAGATTTTCGGGGTGTGACCGAAGTTGGTATCAGAGCCAATGGTTATAGTGAATTAGAAATTTTGGGGTAAAAATTTCTAAACTATAACCCGTATATTCAAACACACGATTTTCCCTCCTCGCAAAGAAAATGTAAGATCAATTAAGTGATTATATTATTTTTTTTAGATAATAATAGGTAAATAAATAAATAAAATTGTAAAGTTTAAAGCTTAAAGTTTTATCTACATGAATATATATATATATATATATATATATATATATATATATATATATATATATATATGTTATCTACTAGAGATTATTTAGTAGGGATTATGTAACATGATACAAAAGCCTAGTTCACACAGTATTAAGTGATTATATAACATGATTTTCCCTCCTCGCAATAGGTAAATATATATATATATATATATATATATATATATATATATATATATATATATATATAACATGATTATATAACATGTAACATGATACAAAAGCCTAGTTCAAACACACGATTTTCCCTCCTCGCAAAGAAAAGATAAGATCAATTAAGTGATTATATTATTTTTTTAGATAATAATAGGTAAATAAATAAATAAAATTGTAAAGTTTAAAGCTTAAAGTTTTATCTACATGAATATATATATATATATATATATATATATATATATATATATATATATATATATATATATATATATGTTATCTACTAGAGATTATTTAGTAGGGATTATGTAACATGATACAAAAGCCTAGTTCACACACTATTATCAAGACTCGCAACATCGATAGTAGGTCGAAGGACCGCCCCCAACGACCTTTGTTGTACCATCAATCGTGCACTGCGCCAGTTCCTTTTTGGTGAATCTTAATATTCCTTTTAGAAAAAAAAATTATTCACACACACTCGTAGAGCCTAGTTTCCACTAACTTTAAGCCATGTTTCTTCTTCCTACGCTAGATCCGTTTGAAATCGTTGCTAATTAAAGGATAAGGATGCGAACCTATCTCTCCAGCTTCTCATGTTGTGTAACTCCGTCAACGTTGTTGTTATTTTAGCTCTTAGAACCTATCTATGGAATACATGGAATTCTAGTAACTCTCTCTTATTACTATAGTTAGATATCCTATAGCTTTAAGGACAATTTGAAAACTTGTGATTGGTGTTGATGCGTATTCACACCTATTTAGTAGTTATTTTAGTAACTCTATACAAGTATCATTATTTTCCATCATCATAATCTTTTGATTATTATGCGGTTGTGAATATTTCCAATATTTATTCACATGCCTTCGATAATTAATAATGACATTTGTCTATTTCTGCTATTCGAAAATAATAGAAATGACAATAAACCACCCAGAATAAGACAAACACCTGCCATTAGAAGATCTAAGTTATCGACCTTCTTTGAAAAATTAGTTCAACAAGTCACACAATACATTAACACTACATGGAAGCAACAATCAAGGACGTAGTGCAAATAAAGACACTAGCAATGGAGCTACTATTTGAAATCCACTAGGAAGAGTAAGATTGAAAGTGTTTATGATGATTCCAAGAGTTATTATAACCGAATAGTATACATTAAGTTGAACATTAGGTAAACAAGAAATTCGATAGATAGCGATAAGCGAACCCAATGCCATACACGGAATTCAGTAGCTAGCAATAAGCAAACCCAATGTTGTTTTGATAAATGAGCGACACACCCAAAAAGGATTGTTCCAAGTTCAAAAATTAGAATGCTTGAGAAAGATCCATGGAAGCTCGTAAGGATTCACTTAGTTATCACTGGATAACCATTATGTTCTTACACTTATCTATACTAGAGCTGAGTTAAGTTTGATCTCTAAACGATTAGGGTTATCTCTTGCTAGAATACCAATCAACTTAGATAAAAGGTAGTCATTAAGTTTATTTATGGAAAACCGCTATAGTCATTAGTGGCTTTAACCCTTCGATAGAAACCCATAACCTCAATAATGAGCTATATCCATCAAATTAAACAACCTCAATTTAGGCATAAGCTAATTATCCTAAAATCATGCTAAGATCGTGGGTTCGGAAAGGCTAGTACGTTTACCACTCGCCAGTGGTGAACTCTAGCAATCCATGGTGATTAGTGTGATACTAGATTGATGATTGTTACCAAGAAACACAGAATACCCCACGCCTTGAGATAAGCCTACAACTCAAGATTTGGTAGAAGTTTTTACCCATAGATTTACCTAGATAATTCCCGTAAGACAAATCGAGTTTAGACCTGATCTTGTAGAAGATTACGCACCAATATCTAGATCTTCGTACAGATTAGAGTCATTAGAAAAACAAAATCTATTCAAACAAGTCCTGGAACTGGAACTGAACAAACATACCATTAAAATTCGATACCCATTATCAAGAATTAATGAACTATCTGATCAGTTTCAAGGGGGACTTGATCCACACCTTGAAGATCGACTTACCAACTAGATATCAAAAGAATAAGACTTTCTAAAGGACATTTTAGAAACACGATAGGACCATTATAAGCTTGTAAGTCATACCGCTCAGATTGACAAATAAGTTGTAATGTTCTTGAATATCATGAATAAGATATGCAAATCCTACCTGGATGATATAAGCATATTTACTCATGAACCAAGAAAATTCAGGAACAACACATTAAACTTAATTGATGATAGCTAAAGAATGAAAAATTGTGCTCTCTAAGTATGATTTATGGATTTGGGAAATTCATTATGTTGGACACATAATCAGTAAGAAAGGTATACATGTAAAGATTGAAGCAATTGAAGATGTGGAGACACCAAGGTCTCCTATCGATGTGCGACAATTTCTAGGCCCTACTGGGAATTATGGAGATGCATAGTCAAGATTAGGTTGACCTTTGACGATATTAACCCAAAAGAATAAGAAATACGTCTGAAGCAATAAGATAAGAGGAACCTTCTCAATTACTGAGCCAAAATTTTATAATGCACTATCTTGCCCCTCCCAGAAAAAGAACATAGATGTGTAGTGATTGTGATGTTCTATGCTTAGGTCTTGTATGTATGCTTAGGCAGAAAGACAAAAGATGATAGTCCATGCACCATGATAACTCAATGTGCATAAGAAGCATTATACAACTCACATTTTGATCTAGGAGTTGATGCTTTTACTCTTAAGACTTGAAGAAACCCCTCTTTTTATAGAATAAATTATACACCAACTATGAGGGTTTTCTATGTGTGTAGAATCAAATGGAAAATTCAAAATGGGGCAGCCCATTGAAGTAGAACTACTCAATAATTACAATTGCGATATTTGTTACCACGCTGATAAAATGAATATTGTAGATGATGATTGAGTATAAAAGAAAAGCCTTCACATATATGTACGCTGGGACTAACGTTACAAACAAGTCTTACAACTCAGATTGGAAAGGTACAAGGCAAAGCCTTGAAGAAAGAAAACTCTGAAACTAATTGAATAGAGTTTAGATACCTCTATATGAAGATTTATGTGAATTAGTATTAGACGAACGCATAAGTCTAAATGCTCAATTCATCATAGATTTCATAAAAGAATTTCCACAAACTAAGCACGACACTCTTTAGGTAATAATAAATCAATTAGTTCATTCTCTAACAATTAGGAAAAAGATAAGATGGAGAAAATAATTGATTCCTAATGGAAAGAATACTAGAGTAATCTTGTAAGGTAAATTGACAATTATGGTCCGGAACATAATTGTGAATTTACAGGTGCATTTGAACTCTAATATGGCTTTCTATGTCAAGGATTGGGTTAACTCTCCAAGAATCTATGAAATACCCATCTACCATTGGCTTATTTTCTTTAAGCAATTATCTTCCAGCGTTACAATTTCTCCATTGGGAGCATTATACGGAAATATAATTTTACAACCACCGCATTACTAAGCTAAGCTAGAAGGATATTGAGTCTTCATTATATTGGTCTCTTTCGAAATCGCTAATTGAGTTGGTCCAATTGTGTGTAGGCTCGAATTACCTCCGACAGCTAGTGGAATAAGTGACACATTCCATGTATTAAATTTAAGGAAGTGTCTATCTGACAAATCGTTAATCATTCCTATCAACAGGAGTCTGTGTGGACATCATGATTCGATTCATAGAAGAACATGCATAAGTTATGAATAAGAACATTCATAAGCTTAAGCGAAATTGAATCAAGTTAGTCAAAGTCAAGTGGAATTCAAGACTTGGTCCTAAATTCATTTAAGAATGTCTACAGCAGATGAAAATAATATACCTTCATCTATCTCTGGTAAGATCAGACCCGAGTACAACCTCCTAAATTTTCGGTACGAAAATTCTTAAAGGAGGGGAGAATGTGAAACCCGGCTAAAAAATAGCCTAAACTGCAACTAATATAATCTTGATTAGCAATAAAATTTCGTCATTATGAGAAAAGTATTCTTTATTAGTGATCTAGACGTTTCAAAGTTAACAAAAAGTGCAAAAATAGCCACTTAACAAGCCTGACGTGGAATAACCTCGGGTAATGAGTCAAAAACTAAATAAATCATAAACGTGTCTAAATGATCTCGAAAAATTAAATTACATATTAAAGTAGTCGAGACAATGTATAAACTTAATTTTAGAAGGCTCGAATCACAAAAATTGCAAAATAAGTAACCCGAGTGTCGGTGGACGACCCGGTAAGGACCCAACGTCAACAATTTCCAAAAATTAATTTCTTAGGCTTGTATTATAAAGAATCCAATTTCGTTCAATGTCTGACAAAAATTATTAGAAACGGGATTCGTTTGATTAGCTAAAATTTGTTAGACGTTAAAATGGAAACTTAAGATTATTGTTTAAACACCTACTTACTAAACCAAACCCATGTGCCATCACCCATGGATTTCTCAAAACCACCACCCCATGACACCTCACCCCCCACCTCCCTTCTCATCCAATCAACATCCAACAACAAAACCCCATAATGATTACCTTAGTCATTACCTCATGTGTTGGCCTAATCACCATCACCTACTTGTCCATCTATACCTTACACTTCATCACTCTACATCCTCTCTTTCTCTCTTTAAATTCATGACACAAACACACACACATACACACACCAATTCATATCATAAATTAAACACACACATACATAATCATAATCAAGAAATCATGGAGGTTTAAATCAAGATAAGATCAAGAAAAATAGGAAGAGATTAAGGAAAAAGTACACCATTCTCACACCAATAATATCACCATTCTCATCTTTCAAATCTCCAAGTAAGTTTTGATTTAAGGTTGATTTTTAGGATTGGAAGTATTAAGTTAGTGGTTGTTGAACTTGATTGAAGCTTAAAAGTTTGAAAATTATGGACGTTTGTGTATGTGTGTATGAGCCGTGAGTATATGTGTATGTGTAAGAGGAAGGATTAAACCCACTTATACATACATACATTCATCTTGATGTTCATACTTTGATTGTTAAGATTGATTAGAAACATTGTTGAATATTTGGTATTTAAGTGTAATCATGGATGAAATTGATGTTTGAGTTTAATGTTAGAAAGAATTTTTGGTTAGTTATTGATAAAAAGGATTGATAATATGGACATGGATTATTGAGAAATTGTTGTTAGAGATAAACAAAACAAGAGTTTGTTCATAATTGAAATTTGGGGATTTTTGGGTTTTGGATTAATTATGGATTTTGGATGGATTGATGAATCAAAAGTGATATGGAATAACTTAATTGAAAGTAAGAGAGGTTATATGCTAGAATTAATAGTTAGAACTTGAAGATTAACAAAGATTGTTAAAATTATTAAATAAGGAAACTTTAATTTAAGAAAAGTTGAAATTTGAATTTTGATGTGAATACTTGTGATGAATGTGATCAATATGTGATTAATGGCAACTTGAAACTAAGATAGGATGCATGATTAAATGATTGATTAGCTAACACAATAATTGAATTAGCAAACAACTTACTAAATAAGGAAACTTCGTTGAATGATAAATTGAAAGAACAAAATTGGATAGAACACTTAGGATGCATGAAACCCTATCAAACTAATTAAATGAGTTAAACTTAGATTGTACTTAATCGAAGTGGGAAGATTGAATTATCAAAAATTATAAGTTACTATAATAGGAAACTTTGTTGGTTAAACACTTGGGAAATTCATAATTTGATTGTTTAATGAACTAATTGAACTTATACATAAATGATATGATGATTGGAACCTGGACATTTAGTTATTAATATTATATTTGTTCATAAAAAAATAACAAAACTTGATTAGTAACATTATTAATAAACTTAGAATACGAACTAGGAACCGAAAAACTCGATTAACGTGTATGATGAACATACATGGTCAAATCTGCTATTTATGGTGAATAATATGTTATTATATGTGTGTTTAGTTCATAGGATGATTAGTATAGACTTGTGTAATTTATTTGACTTGTTGGTAACTTAAACGGTCGAAAAACCGGCTTTTTAAGCAAAACTGACACAACTATTAGGGACTGTTTTAGAACAGCCCCTAAAGTGTTAAAACACTCATGTATAACATAAGTTAATACATGAGAAAATGACAAGATGATAAAACTTAGTCCTAAACGGTTCGTGTCGCGAAAACCGACATGGAAACGTTAAAAAGTTGCTATTTTAAGAAAATATTAACAAAAATGAAAATAATATTTTTTCACAAGTTAACTTGTAAAACTTGACTAATATTTAGGTAACAAGTATTTTCTATAATTTATAAGTATTTTCTTAAAACCTTCCAGCAACTGAAACTTAAAATAAATTTATATATTTTAGTTGTTTATTAATTGACATAATTATTTAAAGAATTTGTAAAGGAAAACCGAACTACGTGTACTCGTTAACATTATAAGAACTTAATTGCTTATGTGCTTGTGTGGACACTAGGTTAAGATTAATAAACTAAAAAGAGTTTATTATAAAAACTTAAACTAAGTTTTTATTAACGAAACGTGTACTAATATAGGACACGAGATTTCGGGACGAAAGGCTGCAAACCATGAGTTTCTCTATCGAATCCCTCCTCGATTTTTAAATGGAAATGTTTTTAAAACGATATTTGATTGTGTTTTGGGGGAAAAGCATATTCTTCATTTCATATTATTTTCAATGATGTTTTCTTTAAAAGGCATTTTATTTTACAAATTGGTGTATAATGCGGGATGAATCTAGTTGGCTAAATAACTGTTAACCGAATTAGTAAGGGCACAAAAATATGGGTAGATCTATCGGGGTGAGTCCCCCCACTTCCATTCGCGTTGGGTTAAAAGTGGGTATATTTTGAGTATGGTATGTTTCGAGTTATCAACTGAGATGTCATACGCAATGTTGTATTCTTTGCTCGTCTACAACAGGTCAATTTGTTTAAGAAATGAAATTACTATTGATTTGTGATGTAATGACGGTAGATCATTACACACGGTTGGGTGTTATAATGGTGGTAAGCCATTATACACGGATATTTTGGATATAATTCGGGGTGTAGTGACGATTACACACGAATTCATATCGGACTTGTTAATTATTTGGATTATGTTTTTGATTCATATATATATATATATATATGGACTATTTTTATTATAAAGGGAAACTCACCAACACATTGTGTTGATCGATATTTTAATATGCTTTTCAGGTAATTTAATAGAAGTATGGAAGCTTCGCGAATAGTGCGGGAAAATAGTGGCGTGTGTTTGAATGGAAAATGTTGACCTTATGTTGAACTTGTAGTTTGAATAATAGTCGTGTAATATGGCACGTGTAATAACTCTGATTGTCAAATAAAGTTCAACTTTCATTATAAATGTGTACTTAGTTATGATTGGCTGAAACGGCGTCTGTCACCACCCAAATGACTTGGTCAAAGTCTTCTACTGTCTTAATTAAGATTTTCGGGGTGTGTCAGTTAAACGGTTGGATGTTAACCAATTTTGTGACCTTCCCATCTCTTTAATGACTTGCTTCACACAAAAATGCTACCATTGCATATTGCGTCATCGTTCTAGGTGGGAAACTCGTTGGGCCAAATCATGGACCATGATATCCCTTCCTCGTTAGTTACAATCGAACTGGGCTACATGTTCGGAACAATTAGTTCTTCGACCATAAATCTAAAACAAGATGCGTTGATACGACAATTAACCAACTTAACGAATTCTCTAACAAATCCCTATGAAACCAAATGAAATCATACAATGGGCCATCAACAAAGAACAAGTAGAACAACTGGAAATTTTTAGGCTAACTACTATATTTGAATCAAGTATCGACTTAATATTTTTATTATAAAGTTCTGTTTATTTTTTATTATGAAGTTGTTTCTTAATTATTAATAATATCTTTTTTCTTAAAAAAATGGATACTATTTTTAGTATATCCTTATTTTATATGATTTTCATACTAAATATTTGATGAGATTAATATTTAATTTAATGAAATATTATAACCCGTTTAAGGGTTATCTAGGTTTGGTATGACACATACTCGTGAATTCAGGTCAATTGCATGAAAAATCTCCATTTACAAATAAAGCAATCTGGTGACTTGAGAAAATTTTGGGAGGTTTCGTTTATATATGTTTAAAAAAGTATCTAAAAATAGTACTATGTCAAAGTAAGAAACCATGGAATATATGTTTAAAATAGATTCATTTTAAGAGAGTTAAATATAACTAATTAAACGTTGCATTTTTATTACCTTTAAATGATTTATTCGTTCCTTTTTTTCATTACCATATACCAAGCATCACTCGAAGATTTAGATGATGACAGTTTTGTAAATTTTGTTTAATTTTTAACAAACATATTTTTTATACATGGATATAGTCGACAATTTTGCACAATTTAAAAAGAAACATCTCTTCAATCACATGTTTTTGGAATTTTTATCTTTTAGTTTCTCTTCACCCTATTTTCCCATGTTCTTTACTCAGGAACCCTAGAACAATTATCAAGGATTGATGGCACCTCGTATTGATTAGGCTGACGCATCATAATAATTTAAGTCTCAAACCCTAAAATACATTAAACCTAAAAACAATTTATAAGGCTATGTGTACTGGGCGGAAAAGAAGGGCGAAAGGGGGCGAGAACACTGCCCCTTGGGCGACAAAACGGGGACAAGGGTGGGGGGCGAGGACTGCTTCTCGCATGCTTGTGAGTTGAGTTTATTATTATTATATTTGATTGTGTGTGTGTGTGTGTGATATATACATGTGTGTGTGTGTGTGTATAATATGGGCTATAGCATGACCATTACACCCCTAAAACAAAAACCCACCATTTATTGATTGGGTGCCACATAGCGCAAAACGCCACATTTTGTAGTCCCTCCACTACAGATAGCCTAATATTCAATGTTCCAAAAACCTTTCACTTCATGTTTCCATAACTAAACTAAAAGTTTATTAAAACTCTCGTCACACATGTTCCCCCGATTCTCGTGAGTGTCTACTTTAAGTAATTTAAGTAACTGGAAACAACAAAGTGAAATATAGATAAACCAAAATTTACATATTAATAAAAGAACAATAACAATCTATAATATATACAAACGAAAACATAAAAATCTTACGTGTCGCGATGTGATCGCTCCCCCTTTTTTGGAGTTAACAGATTTTCTTGATTTTTAAATGGAGGTAGCTCATGCATTTGACCCGAAATCATGGGTATGGGTCTAGTCAAACCCATATATTTCTTAAACGCGTTTTAACATCTCATTAAATTAAAAACTAATCTCATCTTATATTTGATATAAAAATCCTAAAAAGTAGGGATATACTAAAAATTAATATATGATTTAATTAAAAAAAGATATATATTATTTATAATTAAAAAACCAATTTTATAGCAAAAAAAATAAACGGGTCTTGGGTCTCATCAAAATCATATAGCTTTTAAACCGGGTTATAACATCTCATTTATTTGTGAAACAATTTTGTCATCAAACCATATATATATATTATAAACTTTCATACAATAAAAAAATAAAAATTCAAAAAATAAATGAATATTATAAACAAATAATATAAAACAACCTCCGTAAATAAACAAAACATTTAAAAGCTCTATGGTTGTTTCGTACATTAACTCAAACCACCATATTGTTTTATTTGTAAATGAATACTTCTCATGCATTTTCCCGAATTCACATCTCATTTATTTGTGAGACCGGGTTATAACATCTCATTTATTTGTGAAACAATTTTGTCATCAAACCATATATATATTATAAACTTTCATACAAGAATACCCGACATTAGGGGCGACCGGCCCTTTTAGGGGCGACAAGCCAGATCCGCGTTTTATTAATTTCCAGCCGTTGATACGGATTGTGATCGACGGCCCGTGTTTTGTCGTACTACCCTCATTAGGGGCGACGACATTAGGGGCGACCCTAAAACCCCTCAATTATTGTTTTCCCTCCTTCCTTCTTTCTTTTCACCATTTCCCTCCAAACTCTTATACACTCTTCCCTGCCGGCGATTTTCGGCCAACCTCGAGCCCGTCACCTCCACCAGCCGGCTCCGACACCACTAGTCCGTCACCACCACCGTTCCACGTCACCGTCACCACCGAGCCCGTCATCATCTTTTCCCCCGTCACCGGACACCACCTGTTCCCGTCACCGTCACTGATAACCCTTGCCAGCGATTTCCGGCCACCACCCGTCACCACCTCCGAGCTGTCACCAACACCGAGCCGCACCACCACCACCGTGAGTCATGATTATCAATAGATACGTTATATAGGTAGTTAGACACCGATGTGTTTGGAAAACAGTTTTTGGCGTGGGGAAAATTATGAAGATATGAGGTTACATTGGTGTTTGTTAATTCAAGCCGGAAAACGATTTGATAATGGTTGTCCATTATCAGATTAAAATATGAAGTCATTTGATTTTTATAAAACTGATTGAACAATATTTTAATAAAAATAGATGTCAACTTATTGTGTGCATATAGTCAAATAGATGTCAGCTTTTCATTTATATATGTGTACGTATATGTGATGTGTTGTAAAACACACTTACTTTCCTTATCGTTTTATCATGTTTAAGTGCTTATATAGTTTAATTATTAAGAGTTATTGCTTGTTTTTACTTGATTTTACAAAGATGGATTGATTACTTGTAGGTTTTGAGTTTAATGAAGAAAAAGTGTCAAGTTTGGAGACTCCAGGGGCTTATTTGACCAAGTTCTAATACTACAAGTCAAGGCCCGACCCAAGCCTACAAGTTAGAAGCCTTACATACATATTATATGAAGAAAAATAAAAAAAAAGAAAAAGAAACCCTAACTTCTGCCATCAATATTTCGATCGGATTCAGCAAGGGAAGAAAGAAAGAAATTAGTGGCGTCTAGGTGGTGGCTAGGAAAAGAAGAAGAAGCTTAAGGAAGGTTTGTTACAGCAGCTACGAGTCTTAATCATTGTTTGTTTCAGCCATATATCTTAAGTAATTATTCATAAACCTTGATCTTTAGTTCAAGATTGTTAACTTGTTGAGTTTGATCTTTTATTTGGATTGTTTTGCAAGTAACTTGAAGATTGACTTGTGTTTGATTATTATTGAATCTTGAATGAGTTTACTTATGTTTATATTGATGTTTATGATTTTTAACTTGAATATTAGCTGTTGTCCAAAAATAATGTTAGGCTAAACTTGTTAGTTCTACCTAGGTTTGATGAAAATTGTTAGGTTTTAGTAAGTAATCTGGATTGTTGATTATCATGACTTGAATTGTTGATGAAATTTTGGTTTAATATTGAATTAGGTTGTGTTTATTGGCTGTGATTTATTTAATTATACTCATATACCTCTTGCTTTGATTGATTGAATCGGTTTTAATTGATTTTAGCTTGTTTGAACTCTTTACTTTGTGTTTAGAGATTGTTTGCGGGAAGTACAACTGTAGGGTTTAAGTGGGTATATTAATTGATTATATTCAGCGGGTAGGCACCTTCGTAGAGACCGGGAGGTGATAGGAAGTAAGGTAATCTCATAGCTATTACTTGTTAGGATTAGGATCGCGCGAGAGCGGGTTCGGTTCTTGTCGGGTTTGGGTTTGTGAGCGATTAGTTGACGTAGTTTAAGTTAAACAAAATGGTTCCTCTATCCTTGGTTGCGTAGTATTCGTCTCCATTAGGGTAGTGTGTCGGTGAGACCAAGAGGAGAGTCGACATTAGAACACTTTAGCAATTCGTTTCCCGGTTTGTTCTAAAAATCAACTAAGTACAAGTTAGGGTTTGTTAGTGAGACCGAGAGGTGATCTAGCTTTCTTGAGAGAACCTTAGTTGTGTCATCCTTAGATACCGGTGTCGTGAGGTTATTCAATCCATTAGCTTATTATACCTTCAATATAATTCTTACCTAGGTAGACGTTTTTTCCAATTACAGTTAAGTCTCTAAGTTTTATCAAGTGTTAAGTTTAGTTAATTAATTTAGTTAAAGTAAGTTAGGTCAAGTAGTTAATAATTAAAATTAGTTTTAAAAATATTATTCTTAGGTGAGTCTTGGTTAGGGTTAAGTATTAAAAACGTTTTCACGTGTCCTTGTGTTCGATACTCGGACTTCCTTAGTTCTATACTATTAGTGATCGGTACACTTGCCGGTTTTGTATGGTTTCTTTAGGAGTCTTGTTTTATAAATTTAAAGTTTAGTTGTGAGTTACTTAGAAAGAGCATCATTAGACACACATCAAGTTTTTGGCGCCATTTCCGGGGACACAGTTAGAGGCGTATTGAGAACGACTCGAGTTATGACTTACCTTGTTTGCTACTTGTTTTTATTATTTGCTTTGTTTATTAGTTTAAAATAGGTTAGCTAATTTTAGTTTACTTTGTATATTTTAATAGTTGTATGCGACATACTCGATCTCTAGAACCACCAGAAACCGAAGGATTTTCTGAACCAGAGAGAGAGCTCCGTGAGAGAAGTCGTACCAAACCGTCTTCTAGTTCTTCTACGTTCGTCGGTAATACATCCTATTCTCCTACTTTTTATGAACCCGTCATTAAGGATAAGATTATGGGCGAAGCAGCACCACCGAGGAGGACATTTGCAGACCGGGCCCGTCCGGTCGACGCTGGCGCGAGATCCAGCATTGCTCCACCAGCCATCGGAGTTCTTACGACTTGGAAGATTCCATCTAATATTCTGAACACGATTTCTTATTCTGCTCAATTTCATGGGTTGCTCCACGAGAACCCGCATTCTAATGTCACTCGTATTACACGTATCTGCGACACTTTTCATCTTGCTGGCGTATCCGAAGACGCCATCACACTCCGCATTTTTCCGTTCTCACTCGTTGATCATGCGAGTATGTGGCTTGAGTCCCTCCCACAGGGATCCATTGCTACTTGGGCTGCCATGCAGACCCAATTTCTTGAGAAATACCATCCTCTGGCTAAGGCCGCTCGTTTGTGCAACCAAATTCTTTCTTTCCAGATGGAGGACACCGAGAGCTTCTACGAGGCGTGGGAGAGATTTACAAATCTACTTGCTTTATGTCCGAACCATGGCCTGCAAGACTGGGCAGTTGTTTAGAAGTTTTATAACGGAGTGACGTATGCGGCTCAGAGTATGCTCGACACGGCTGTAGGAGGTAACCTATTGAAAAACAAGGATACGGATGAGTGCATTGATTTGTTTAACGGGTTAGCCATGAGTGGATACCAGCGACCACCAGCTAAGAGTACCAATCCATCGATTCCTTATCACGCGGCATGCATCCAGTTGACACGAGCACCGCACTTGCAGCACAGGTTGAGGCGTTGGCAAAGATCGTGAAGGACCTGCAGGTGAAAAGTAAGTTATGCGAGATCTGTAGAGGGGGGCATGATACCGTTCAGTGCCCCGTAGGTTTCCAGGAGGAGGCAGTCGACTTTGTTAATAATACAAACCGAAATCAAAACTCTTTCAATTCGTATAATTCGGGGTGGAGAGGTAACCAAAATTCCAACTGGAGGAACGGAAATCAGTCCGGCTTCCAGTAGCGTCGGAGCCTATTCCAGGATTCCGGTGAGGGACGAGTAGCGGGGAGAAGAAGCCCACGTTAGAGGAGATGATGGCACAGCAGACACAGATGATGTCGCAACTTATGACTCGAGAGGACTCCCGTCACAAAGAGACTCAAGAGAAATTTCGGAAACACGAGTCATTCATGAAAAATCAGGGTGCGTCAATCCAAAATCTTGAGCGGAAGATGGGAGAGATAGCAAGTCTTCACCAGGTACACTTCCGAGTAACACTGAACAAAATCCGAAGGCGTTCGCGAAGGCTGTGACGACAAGGAGCGGTGCAGGGGCACGTAGCAAGCCCGTTAGTCAAAAGGCGACGAGAAGAGTCATTGAGGAACCTGCGGTAGATGTAGAGGAGCAGGTGGACGAGGAGATTTAGTTGGAGTCTCCACTGGCCAAGGTGCATCAGAGGTGCAGCCCAGGAAGTACAGCACAGGCCGAGAACCAGCCATTACCCAGCACACCAATGAGAGTCTACAAGCCTAGACTTCCATATCTCGGGAGAGTCCGTAGGGATAGATACAAGGAGCAGAAATCCAAATTTCTTGATCTTCCGAAGCAGCTTCACCTTAACATTCCATTCCTTGAGGCACTCACGCAAATGCCGAAATATGCAAAGTTCCTTAAGGATATTCTTTCGAATAAAGAGAAGTTAGCTGAAGTCTCTTCCATTCCTCTGAGTGTTGGTTGCTCTGCAGTCTTGCAGAGAAAGTCACCAGAAAAGATGTCCGATCCTGGGAGTTTCATGATTCCCTGCATCTTGAGTGATAATACGGTTGTTCATTCACTGGCAGATCTTGGTGCCAGTATTAATCTCATGTCGTATTCCGTGTATCGCAATTTGGGTCTAGGCTAGCCGAGACCTACCCGTATAAGTATCCAGCTTGCTGATCGTTCTATGAAATACCCCCCGAGGGGTGGTCGAGAACATGCTTGTTCGCGTCGACAAGTTCATATTCCCGGTTAACTTTATCATCTTGGATATAAACGATGATGATAGTGTCCCACTTATCTTGGGTCGACCATTCCTTGCCACTACACAGGTGTTGATCGACATCTGCGAGGGTAAGTTGATCTTAAGAGTTGGGGATGAGAACGTCACCTTGACGTTCGATAGTTACTGAAGCACCCCAAGTCTGCTGACGACTCCTTATACTTCATTGATACCATCATGGAACATGTTGGGGAGTTTTTCAATGAAATCTGTGGAGGATCTGCCTCCGACACCCAGATTCTCGATAGGGAGATTCCAGAGATTGGGATGGTTGCCTTGACCATTCAGTCATTATATGACGACACCGAGTCGCATATCCCTGAATCTGGCGTGTATGCTGAGATCATACGAGACGATCCGATGAACCGACCTTCGGTCGTGAGTCCTCCTTCTTTCTTAGAGCGTAAGGATTTGCCCGCCCACCTTGAGTATGCATTTTTAGATGAAGAGAGGAAGCTACCAGTTATCATTGCATCTGCTTTGACGGAGGTCGAGAAGGAGAAGTTGTTGAGGGTGCTACGAGAGCACAAAGAGGCTATTGAATGGAAGATTATCGACATCAAAGGTATCAACCCTTCATTTTGCACTCATAAAATCCTCATGGAGGAAAATTTCAAAACTGTCGTTCAGCCGCAACAGCGACTTAATCAGAAAATGCAAGAGGTCGTGAAGAAGGAGATCATTAAACTCCTTGATGCGGGGATCATTTTCCCCATTTCTGATAGTGCTTGGGTGAGTCCAGTTCAAGTGGTTCCTAAAAAGGGTGGCATGGCTGTCGTCACCAACGAGAGGAACGAGCTTATTCCCACTAGGAATGTGACGGGATGGCGAGTCTGCATCGACTATCGTAGACTAAATGATGCCACCAGGAAAGACCACTTTCCTTTACCCTTCATTGATCAAATGTTAGAGCGTTTAGTAGGTCAGTGGTAATACTGTTTCTTAGATGGTTTCTCCGGGTACTTCCAGGTTTCGATAGCTCCCGACGACCAGGAGAAAACCACTTTCAATTGCCCTTACGGAACGTTTTCCTATAAACGTATGCCGTTCGGACTTTGTAACACTCCGGCCACAATCCAGAGGTGTATGGTGGCCATTTTCCGTGATATGATCAAGGACTCCATGGAGGTGTTTAAGGACTATTTTTCCATATTTAGGAGTTCCTTGGATCATTGTTTGTCTAATCTCAAGAGGATGATGTCCCGCTGTGTCGACACCAACCTAGTCCTTAACTTGGAGAAGTGTCATTTCATGGTTCGCGAGGGCATTGTTCTGGGGCATCGGATTTCAAGTGCAGGGATAGAGGTTGACCGCGCAAAGGTAGAGACCATTTCTAATCTTCCCCCACCCACTTCTGTGAGATCCATTCGTAGCTTTCGAGGTCATGCCGGGTTCTACCGCCGGTTCATCAAAGATTTTTCTAAGATATCGAGACCCATGACCAAACTTCTGGAGAAGGATGCTCCATTTGTTTTTTTGAGCAGTGTATCGAGGCGTTTGATCTTTTAAAAGACAAACTCGTTAACGCCCCGATCATGGTTGCTCCCGATTGGTCGTTACCATTCGAGTTGATGTGTGACGCTAGCGACTTCGCAGTCGGAACGGTTCTTGGACAGCGGAAGGATAAACACTTCCATCCGATCTACTACGCTAGCCGGACCTTAAATGGCGCACAGGAAAACTATACCACCACCGAAAAAGAGCTTTTAGCTGTGGTGTTTGCTTTCAACAAATTTAGGTCTTATATAGTTCTGTATAAAACGATTGTTTACACGAATCATGCCGCTATTCGATATCTTTTCAGCAAGCAGGATGCTAAGCCTCGTCTTATCCGATGGATCCTGTTGCTTCAAGAGTTTGATATAGAGATCCGTGATAAAAAGGGGGCCGAGAATGTGGCGGCCGATCATCTTTCACGTCTAGAGGGAGTTGAGTTGGAGATTCTGGGATTAGGATCGACGATCTTTTTCCGACGAAGAGTCTCATGTTTGTTACGGCACAAAAGGAAGGTTTTCCATGGTTCGCTGATTTCGCAAACTATCACGCTGACGGGTACCTCCCGAAGTTGCCTTACCAGCAAAAGAAGAAATTCTTTGCTGACATCAAATTTTACCTTTGGGAAGACCCATATATTTTCCGCATCGTTGTTGATAAGCTTATTAAGAGGTGTGTAGATGTCAAGGAAGGATGGCAAATTCTGAGCCATTGTCATGTGAGACTGAAAGGAGGTCACCACGGTGTGAGTTCGACGGTGAAGAAAGTCTTTGACTCTGGATTTTACTGGCCTTCTTTTTTTAATGACGTGCATGCGTTCGTTAAGAGCCGTGATCGTTGCCAGCGTGTCGGCAACATTTCGTCACGAAACGAAATGCCCTAGAATGCTATTCAAGTTTGTGAGGTTTTTGATATTTGGGGTATTAATTTCATGGGACCGTTTTCATCTTCGCGTTGGAACAAGTACATACTCGTGGCTGTCGATTATGTGTCTAAGTGGGTTGAGGCCAAAGCTCTACCCACGAATGATGCCCGAGTAGTAGTCCATTTTCTAAAAAGTTTATTTGCTCGTTTTGTAGTCCCTAAAGCCTTTATCAGTGATCGACGTACTCACTTCTGCTACTCGCAGATGGATAAAGCGTTGCAGCGTTATGGGGTCACCCATTGGCTTGCGACCGCCTACCACCCACAGACTAGTGGGCAAGTTGAAGTGAGTAATCAGGGAGTCAAACGTATTCTTGAGAAAACGATTGGTTCAAATCATCGGGATTGGCCCGACAAATTAGATGACCCTTTGTGGGCCTTCCGTACAGCCTACAAGACTCCGACTGGTTCCACACCATTTCGGATGATTTATGGGAAGGCCTGTCATCTTCCTGTTGAGTTGGAACACCGCGCGTCATGGGCCCTTCAGAGGGTTAATCTTGATTTATCCGCCGCAGAGGTTAATCGTTTCCACCAGTTACACGAGTTAGAGGAGCTCCGGGATCACGCATATGCACAATCATTTAGGTATAAGGAGCACACGAAGGAACTGCATGATAGGAAATTGAAGGGTAATAAGCAGTTCAAGTGTGGGGATAAGGTCTTACTGTATAACTCCCGATTGACGTTATTCCTGGGAAAGTTGAAATCCCGATGGTCGGGACCGTTCACAGTCACTGAGGTTTTCCCTTATGGCACGATTGACATACAAACTCAAAGCGGAAAGTTTAAGGTGAACGGTCATAGGTTGAAACACTACATAGGCGAGCCAGTTGCAGATCAGACAGTAGAGGTGTTCTACCTTGACTCATTCACTGAGGCGTGGACTTGTTGGATGCATCACTCAGGAGATAGCCCGAGTTGTAGAGTTTGTATTATGATTTTCTTTATTATCTGTTTTTATTTGTTTTATTTTTTTTTATTTATAAAAACATAAAAATACAAAAAACTTAGAAAAATATAAAAACACAAAAAATATGTTTATTTCTTATGTTTTTGTATTCTATTTTGTACGCCGCTACATGCGAGCAAGTTTGAGTTATTACAGGTATTATTATGCGCATGGTAGCTCTGATGGCATTTTGGAACTGGTTCACCCGAGGTTGCGGGCGCGAATGAAATGCTATACGGTCGTTCAATTGATACACAACTGATGAAGAATCTGTATCTAAACTAGGGGAGTAACCCGTTCTCTATTTTACTTTTTGCAATTTTAAGTTTTATTTTTATTTTACTTTTATTTCTTTTCCTTGTTCTCATTGAGGACGATTTCGTTCTAAGTGTGGGGATGGGAATTTATTTTTCTTAGTTGTAGGAAAAAAGAAAATTAAAAGAAAAAACAAAATAAAAACAAAAAAAAAAGTTTTAAAGAAAAATGTCCCTTGAATTTAGTTTTTTTTTTTTTGTGTTAAAGTGGGAGATGATATTTATCGGAAATTGGGTTTTCAAACTACTAATAATATGAGATAAATAAAAGAAAACGCACTTAACTTGGGATGTGTCGGTAGGCTCAGCCCTGAAAATGAAAGGCCAAATTTGATAAAATGGTTAAAACGGAAATCTTTTGTGGGTAAAGCGTTTTGTCCGTGGAAGATAAATAATGAAAGGTCGGGTCATACTCAAGCCTCAAATTTTTGTTTGAAAACATGGAAATATCATGAGTTTTAAAAATTTGAATTCGTTATCATTTGATGCTTGGGTAGGTTTAACGTTAGAGTATGCCGTGTAGCCTGTGATATAAATCTTAAACTGCTAGTTTAGTGTTTTACACCTCATTAGCGTATGGTTTTATAACCTTAAATCCTGTATTGATGGGATGCTTTGGGTCTGGAGACCATGGGTCTGTATGCAATCTTTTCATCTGGGTATTCACAATTCCTAAGTGGGGTTATGGATACTTAAAATAAAGCCAAAAAGAGCAAACCCTTATAAGTCTTTAAACATGATGACAAAAATACAAAAGTACAAACACACTACATACTTGATCATCCACGTTGTTAGCAATGTGGGGTTCCCTTGCTCGCGTCTCATTACCAATAAGAAACTGACCACAAGGGACACGCTACATGTAAACCCTACAGATGAAATTTTGCATACTCACCTATCGCGATGGTTTCGGTGTATTGCTTGATAACGGGGGTATGGTGGGGAACACTAGCTATTAATTAATTGAACCTTAATCGTATCTAATGGCTGCTTGGTAGACTTTGATGCTTAATCTTATATGGATAAACAATACCCTTGAGCGACTTAACTATTCATGAAAAAAATAGAGCAACAAAAGTTTTAATTCTGCTAATTTTGAGGTTTAAGCCAATTTGGGGTGGTCTGGTCCGGAAAAAGCTGAAAATAAGCGGGTCTTAATTGTGTAAACCACTGAGTAATATTATTGTCGGATCTTATTTGTCCCGATAAAGATTAAGGCATGGGTTTAAGTTGATAACAATATTGGTGATCGCGGTTTTTGCGTTCTTCTAAGCTTTAAAAAATTAACTTATATGTTTTTAAGACTGTATTTTTCGATTATGATCCAACTGCATTAGATTTTTTCAGGGACAAAAAAGGCTTAAGTGTGGGGATGTTTGATGTGTTGTAAAACATACTTACTTTCCTTATCGTTTTATCATGTTTAAGTGCTTAAATAGTTTAATTATTAAGAGTTATTGCTTGTTTTTACTTGATTTTACAAAGATGAATTGATTAATTGTAGGTTTTGAGTTTAATGAAAAAAAAGTGTCAAGTTTGGAGACTCCAGGGGCTTATTTGATCAAGTTCTAATACTAAGTCAATGCCCGACCCAAGCCCACAAGTTAGAAGCCTTACATGCATATTATGTGAAGAAAAAAAACCCGAAAGAAACCCTAACTTCTGCCATCAATTCCGATAGGATTCAGCAAGAGAAGAAAAAAAGAAATTAGTGGCGGCTAGGTGTTGGCTAGGAAAATAAGAATAAGCTTAAGGAAGGTTTGTTACAGCAGCTACGAGTCTTAATCATCGTTGTTTCAGCCATATATCTAAAGTAATCTGTTGGAGCTCGTATTCAATAACAATAACCACTAACAGATCTCAGATCTGTGTTTATACTATTAATACGATTAAGGATCTAGCTCATAATTAACATTGATTCAGTGTTAGATATGTGTATCTATTATCATTAAGTTATGTGTATAATATTAGGTGTGAAGTTTTGAGAGAGATCTGGAATACACAAAAAATACGTTAATTAACTCCCTCAAAACTCTATATGTCTTTCTCTCTGTCACTCTCTAACAGGAGTTCACTATATATAGAAGGTGATCTGGTTCGCTAACATCCCCTAGCGAACCAGCTTCCCCTTCGTTACATACATAAGCTTAGCGAAACACCCCATGATTCGTTACGAATCAGGAGGGAATACATTACTTGGCTAGTTCGCTAACATCCCCTAGCGAACTAGCCTTTAACTTAGCAAACTGGCTATTAAATAAACTAATTAACTAATTATTACATTAATTAATAAACAAAAACGTTAACGATAAATACAAAGACTCAAGACGCAAAACCGTGCACTAACAGACACCCCCTCGTCTTGAGCTCTTTGTCTTTAACTTATTTGAAGTGCTTGGACTGCCAGTCTCTGCATCTATGAATTCCATGTTCATGACACACACGAACGACTCGTTGGAATTGCATAGCCAGGTCGTAATCTTCTTGGAGCTCGATCAAAATCTGCTTCCTGTGTAGCACATCATTGTCTGTCTCTGATAAATTAACCAACCACATCGGGTCGATTATCTTGATGAGCTCGGTCTGCAGTCCTCGACCACGAACAATAACGACCTCGCCAGTTGATTGTCATAGTACCAACGGTTGAAAGACAGATAAATATCTTGAGGCATTGTCTTCACAGGAACCTTTTTCATCGTCTTTGGCGGCTTCACTTTCAAGACAAGTTTCTTCCAGCCGGTTTGGATCAATCTCGTCAATGCGCTTACGTCTTGGGACCTGAGGCTTGAAGAGTTTGAATCCATGATTGACCTCGAACAGTAAGTGTTGGTGAAACCACTCAGCTGTTCGGTAACCTCCACGATTGATAAATGGACGTCTCGCGAGGGTACGAATATCCCACCGCGGTAATGTCAGAACATCCATTATCTTCTCGTAATACTGGACTCCCTTTTCCCACTTGACTATACATACTTTAAGGTCAGAATCATAGAGCAAGTAGACAATATCACCATGTACCTTAGAAACGGTCTTGAAGGTAGTCACCTGATTAGCCTTAACCAAAGCAGCAGCAGTATATTTTCTTTCTTGATCTACATAACGATAAGCACTGATAATTTTACCCACTTTATGACGTTTGAACCATATTTCTACGTCCTCATCAGTCATTTCTTTGAGTGAGGGTACTGTTCACTACACAACCTTTTCCAATTCATCCTCAGTCTCTTTAAACACCTCTTCTTGAAATACCGGAGCACCTTGATCAACGTTCGTGTGTTGATACAAGTCCGGGTACTCATCAGCAGTCACATCCTCCATCTCTACATCCTCGTTCTCATAAATAAAATCCGTATTTATAAACAACGGATCAACTTCCAAATCCTCCTCAGTTATCACTTCGACATCGGGCTCAGCTTTTAAAGCAGTCAGCTGATCGTCATTCAGCCCAAGCAGAATCGAAATCTGCTCCCGTGTCAAAGATCTTTCTATAAACTGACCAACCTGTATCTCGTTCCTATTCACTACACTCTGCACCACCCCAGATCCATCTACAAATATCGTCGTATTAGCTGCAATCATTTCAATCGGCTTGGCAGCTGTAGGATCTTGATAAACGACAATCTGTTGACTTGAGTCTTCACCCCCCACTTGTACCAGCACCAGCAGATGAACCGTGAGATTGTTTAGGGTCACCTCCTACACCGGATTCATCAGGATCTTCATCGTCGTTCTTGAGTTTCTTTAGGGCATCTTCTTTACAAGTTAATTATAAAATTAACTCTTCTTGTTCTTTTAACTTCACCCCCTGAGACTCAACAATCGCACGCAACAATTTCGTCTCCTTCTGACAAAATGAAACGTAACTCATCAAGTTATTAACATAAATTATACATAAATAGGTTTTAAAAAAACTCGAAAACCCTTAAACCCTTAAAAATCAATAATTTTGTTATCAAATCACAACCATTTTTGACGGAAATTAGATCGCAATGACCGTCTATACCTTAGAAACTCAAATATGTCTTTGAAATGTCGAAATAAGGAAGTCGAGATTTTAGAGAAAATTTGAACAGGGTAACTTTAAGGTGAAGGAAGAAGGCGAACAGTGAAGAACTGTTCGTTTTCTTGTCTTATATAACCTTGCACACAACCCGAGGTACAGTTGGCACTAAGTAGGCACTTCGTTTGAATAAAGTTAGCGAATTAGCCCATTCGCTAATCCATTCGTTACCTTAGGTTAGCGAATCAATTCTTGATTCGTTACATTTAGCGAAACAAGATATGATTCGTGGCGTGATTCGTTAAATATGTATAACGAAGGGATGATTCGTTACAGAGTGCGGAAGCGAATTAGGTTAGCGAACCAGAAGCTAGTTTGCTAAAGAATCACCTAGTTCGTTATCCATAAATAACGAATTAGATTCTAATTAAAAAATCTTTTATTTAATTTTAAATTAAATAATTAAATGAATTAAATAATTAAATAAAATAAATAAATTAGGTTATCGAGAATCTTTTTATCCCGACAACCAAATACAGTAAAAACGTTTCAGTTTTCTGAAACATAACTTAAAAAGAAAAGAAGAAAATCTTTTTGGAATTTTGTAAAAACTAAAGAATGTATTTACAAAAGAATATCCGAACAATTAAAAATAGACAATCGTTTTGTGTTTTTCAATGATTTATCAAAAAACAGTACATATTTTTGTATTTTTGTCGAGTTTGAGCAGAGAATCATATTGACCAAATTGCCCTTCCATCACAGTTTTATATTTCAGCGATATTATGAATGGCGATAAGTCGGTCATTGGTATTATTCTCCACATAAATCTAATAACACACATTCAAGTATTTTTGTGATATGATTAATTTGTTCAATTAAAGCACATAATATCATAAACTATCAGCCTCTAATCTCAGTTCAAGCTTAATTTGATTTTTGCCAAATCACCCCAACTTGACTTAAACCATTATATTGTTGATCAAAATTTTTGATACCAATTTTGAAATTTTGAGCAATGCATCAAGTTTCCTTTACTGTGAGTGAGTATGCACGAGTCCATCTGTCGGCTTACATACATTGTATCCCCTGGGGTCCGTTTCTTATTGGTATTAAGACGCACGCAAGGGAGGAACAATTGTATGACTAACAGCGGATTTTGATCAAGTCAGTAAATTAAATTGTACGAAGTACAGCGGTGATCAAGTTTAATGACTTTGGGTTTGCTTCTTGAAAGCGAGTGAAATATTCATGCTTATGAATACCCAGATGATTAAGCCGCATAAAGACTCACAGTGTCTAGAATCCTAACGCTTGTTATTTGCTTTATTTTATTTTTGGGTGATCAACAAATATAAGGCTTGAGTATGACTGGTTATTACATTTCTGCCATCCTCACCGAGACTTTTGCTAGAAACTAACACCTCTTTCAATTTGGCGTTTCTTTATGTTTATATCACATACTTTACTCTACTGGGTTGTTTTAAGACCTACCAATGCACCAATACAATTAAGCACACAGTCTTTTAAGCTTACTTTTTGCTAGATTTGGGGTCAAGATAATCAATGTACTATCATGTTCTCTTTTTGCTTCAAAAACTCAAAATTTTGAGGAGCATAAAATAAAGAAAAGATAAATTTAATCGCCCCAGTTAACTTAAGTTTATAAATAAATGGCTAACCATCAATTCACAAGTGAATAATAGGACCAAGACATGCAAGCATGCTTCACAAACTTAAATAACCGACATAATTTTAAGCAAGAAAATAATCTAAAAACGCATGGAAAAATCTTTTTGGTTTTTCTCTATACAAACTTTAAAAACACAATATTTTTGTCTTTTCGGATTTTTCTTAACAAAAACGAAATTCACTTTCTTTTTGACTTTTTCAGAAATTTTTCTGTACAAACACAAATCACAATATTTTTGAGATATTCTAATTTTTAAAATGTTTTTGGTTTTTCAGATTAAAAACAAGAAAGAAATATTTTTGATTTTTCTATGTTTTCTAATGTTTTTGGGTTTTATCTATACAAACGAAAAACACACTCTTTTTGTATTTTCTAGATTTTCACCCCCTAAAACCAAAATAAATTTTAAAAGAAAATATGACAGAAAATAAAGATAGTCATCCTTGTCTAAGGATATCAGCGAGGGTCTTCAATCCGTTTAAATCAAGCAAAAATTTAAAACGTGTTTTGTCAAAAGCTTTGGTAAACAGATCGGCTTTCTGAAAGTCAGTATGTACTTTCTCAAGGTCAATTAACTTCTTCTCAAAGCAATCCCGTATAAAGTGATATCGAATTTCGATATGTTTTGTTTTTGAATGTTGTACGAGATTCTTTGTGATAGAAATTGCAGCAGAATTATCAATCAGGATAGGAGTAGTAAGAAGCTTCAAACCGTAGTCGCGAAGATGTTGTTGTATCCACAAAACCTGGGAACAGCAACTCGAGGCTGCAACATACTCAGCTTCGGCGGTTGAAGTGGAGACCGTTGTCTGCTTCTTACACTGCCAGGAAACAAGCCGGTTTCCTAAAAATTGACATCCTGCAGTCGTTGATTTGAAATTGATCTTGCATCCTCCATAATCTGAGTCTGAGTAGGCAGTAAGATCGAAAGTATCATCCTTTGGGTACCACAACCCGATGTCTGGATTTCCCCTCAAATACTGAAGAATTCTCTTGACTGCAGCTAGGTGAGTCACTCGTGGACTTGCTTGATACCTAGCACAAAGACAAACAACAAACATAATATCAGGGCGAGAAGCCGTTTAATACATTAAGGAACCAATCATAGCACGATAAAGGGTCGGATCAATGGTATCCTCCAAATCATCCGATGATAAATTGTGACCCACTGGAAGAGGATTAGAAGGGATTTTTCCGGCAGAAATCTTGAACCGTTCCAAGACATCGTTCACATATTTTGTCTGATGAATGAAGATTCCCTTATCAGACTGGTGAACCTGCAGCCCTAGAAAGAAATTCAGCTCTCCCATCGAGCTCATCTCGAAAGTGGTTTGCATAGACTTCTCGAACTCCTTACACAATGTGTCGTTTGTAGACCCAAAAATAATATCGTCGACATAAATCTGGACTAGGAGAAGATCGTCACCAACAGTTTATGAATTAAAGTGCAGTCGACAGTCCCTCGTTTGAAGACATTATCAGTCAGATGGTCGGCGAGCGTGCCATACCAAGCTCTCGGGGCTTGATGTAGACCATACAGGGCCTTGTTTAATCGGTAAACATGGTCCGGATAATCAGGATCTTCAAAACCAGGAGGCTGTAAAACAAACACTTCCTCGTGTAATTCACCATGGAGAAAAGCACTTTTAACATCCATTTGATAGACCTTGATATTCTTATAAGCTGCATATGCCAGGAAGAATCGAATCGACTCTAATCTTTCAACTGGAGCATATACCTCTGTGTAATCAATACCCTCTTGCTGATGAAAACCTTGCACCACTAGACGTGCTTTGTTTCTGACAATCACCCCACTATCATCTTTCTTACACTTAAATACCCACTTAGTCGGAATGGCTTTCTTGACTCTAGCAGGCTTGCCTATTAAGTCCCAAACACCCAAACGTGCAAATTGCTGTAATTCTTCTTGCATAGCTCAACTTGAGATAGAAAGCAAGACAATTTAGCAAGATTTACAATTCCCGAAGAATGTAAGTTAGTGTAAGCACACAATATGTTATTATCACTTGACGAAGCAACTTGATGACGTGTACGAACGCCCACATCAAGTTCTCCAATGATGTTTTCCTGTGGATGATATCCATGAATCCGAAGAGTGGGATTCTCAGGAACAATAACATTATCAAATAAGTTAGTGTAATGTTCACCTAACTCGGGAGATGAAACATTATCACTGTCAAGATCAATAACTTGATCTTTTTCTTGATCATCATCAGAAGAAGTAGAAACATTATCAATAGCAATTGGTGAAACAACTTGAGGCTCTTCAGTTGGAGCATTTGGATGAGCTTCAACATCATTAGAACTTTAAAATCTTGGAATGGTCAAATGATCTTCAAAGTATGCTCGAACCAGATCTTCGTCGATGTGTTCAGTCGAAGGAGTAAATGAATAAAATAAACTATCGTAGTCAAACATCCAGTCTGGACCTTTCCCTTGAGGAGGAGTTGTGTACTTTTGACAGTCCACATGGTACCATTCTTCAACACAACCAGATGTGAAATTATAAACCTTTTTCTTTGTAGAAGCATATCCCAAGAAATACCCTTCAATAGCTTTTTCTTCAAATTTACCCGAATCCTTCTTCAACATTGTACACGGACACCCAAATGGTTCCAGGTACTTTAAATTATGTTTTCTATTATTTAAGAGCTCGTAGCTTGTCTTCTTGAGTCGTTTCACAGTTAGAACTCGATTAAGCATATAACAAACTGTATCCACTGCCTCATTCCAGAATTGGACAGGAATCTTAGAATCAGCGAGCATTGTGCGTGCAGCTTCAATCAGAGTTCTATTTTTCCGTTCAGCAACACCGTTTTTTTGAGGTACATAAGGTGCACTATATTCTCGGTGAATTCCCTTTTGAATACAAAAGAAATCCAATATAGTGTTTTTGAATTCAGTACCATTATCACTTCGGATTCTCCTCACCTTTTGTTTGTAAAGTGATTCGATTTTAGTAATAAGGTTTTGTACCAAAACAGGCGTTTGATCTTTCGAACTTATAAATAACACCCAAGAGTATCTTGAATAATCATCAGTCACTACAAGACAATACCAATCCCCAGAAATACTCGCATGATTCACTGGACCAAACAAATCCATATGAAGTCGTTCAAGAGGAGTATCAATGGAATTCAATAACTTAGAGGGATGTGTCTTCTTCTTCTGCTTGCCCTTTTTGCATGCAACGCAGTGATCGGATAACTTAAAATTATTTAACGAGACACCCTCAACTAAGTCATTTGCCATTAAATAATTCATCTTTCTGACATGTATGCAACCCATTCTACGATGCCATAGAATCGAGTCTTTCTAGGTTGCTTTCGAGACAAAACATGTTTCGATCGATGTGGATACAGTAGAGCTCATATTCAAGACATAAATATCATTCGATCGTGGTTATCGCATGACAAACATGTCCTCGGGAATAACATAACCCGGTTTTAAGATAAGACATTCTTTGTCAGTAAATATCGTAGTGTACTTTTTATCACAAATCTGCGATACACTCAATAAGTTATGATCAACTTTGTCGCAATAATTCACTTTCTCAAACGTAATGTGACCATTTGAAACTTCACCCTCTTGTGTGATCATGCCCCAAGAATTCCCAGCAAACGCTACATAAACCCCTTGAATATTTCTCACGTTGGTTAATAGGTCGAGATTCCCAGTGATATGACGAGAACATCCGCTATCCATGATCCAGTTTTCACCAGAAAGGTCTTGGATGAACCCTACACACAAACAAAAGTGATTAGTTCAAAAAGGCAGCCCAGGCCTCAGTCTTGGGCACCTATTGATTTTCTCTTTGATCATTAACTTGAACAGATTTCAACTGTTGTTCAGCCACTTGTGAATAAGTTACCGGCTTCCTAGACTTTCGTCTTAAGTAAGCTGCCTGAACAATGTTTGAATTCTTGTTCTGACATATGGGTTCAGTTGGAACGAATTTTGGTTTCACTTGACCATGTGTCTCATTGACATGAAGAACCTTCCGAGGATTCACATTAGAGAACAAAATATGAGTATCATCAGCATACGACACAAGTCGTTTCAGGATCTCCTTGAACAATGGAATTGGCTTAGATTTGTCCTTGATAAAAGGATGAAGATTCTGATAGTTCTGCTGACTAAAATTCCTCACAACGTGACCAAGTTGACCGCATAAGAAACAACTTCGCATGTCTATACGATGTTGTTGCGAGGTATTAGGAATGAATGACTCAGAAGTTTGTTGATGACTCACATTTTTAGTCATGCTCTTAGCAAACTCATCAGATAATTCAGATTTCTTCTTTATGTAAAAATCTAAATCAGAACAGTTCGAAAAACTCTTTAGTGTATCTGTCTCAGTTGACTTCACAAAGTTAATTTTCTTAGCTTGTTTTAAAAGTTGTTTTGCCTTAGTCAATGGGTCAGATTGAACTGATGTTTTTGTTTGAGCATACACACGTTCAAGTTCTTGAATTTTTGAAGTTTCATTGACAAAAACACTCTCAATAAGTTCAGGTTTGATAATACTTATTGGAATATCTTTTTCAGTGAACATCGTATCCATTTCTTTTAACTTAAAAACCCTAGCAGCAGATGGCTTAGAACTAGAAGGATTAATGAAACGCATTAAGTCATCGTCAGAAATCTTTGGTTTAACTGACTTCTTTGCCCTCACTGGTTTGGTTTTCACAGTTTCTTCCTTGTTCACTTGAGATTTGAATGAACCATACACAGCTTCCTCAAACTCTTGAGGTTCGCAAAGAATATGATTAGAACTAGGAATGTTCTTATTCTTGTGTATTATCTCAGGTTCAAACACATCCTCAATAATCACTTTGTCAACATTTTCAACAAAGACCTTTTTACTTTCCACATGAGGTTTTTGAGGAGCAGCTTGGGGTTTGACAATTTCAGGTTTAACCAATTTAGGTTTTTCAGAAATCACAGATTCTTTTTGAATCAAATCCTCTTCTTTTCTTGCAAAAGGATTAATTTTATAATCATTATGGAAAGGTGGTGGAATTTCAACAAAACCAATACCTTTCTTGGAATCCTTTTATTTTCCAGATACCTCAATGATTTCATTCAACAGAAAAGATGAATTTCTAAATTTCCCCAATTTGTTCTTCAACTCAAGAACCTCATTCTCAAGCTCAGTTATCTTTGAACGATGTTTCAAAATCTATTGAAACTTTTGGTTATTTATGGTCATTTTCAAAGATAACTCGGCTTTGAGATCGTGGTTACTTGTCGACAATGCGTCAATCTTTTCTTGAGATCTCATTTGAGACTCAAGAGTTTGTCGATAAGTATCCTTAAGAGAAGCAATTTCTCTTATTAGATTATCATTTTGATTTTTCAATGCTTCTAACTTAGATTTGTTAGATTCACAGTCAACACATGATACTTTAACAAATGAAGTAGCAGAAATAGAGTTACTAACCTCATTGATCTTGGCCATGCAAGCAAACATTGATTCGAAAGGCTTGTTGCAAGAGTCGTCAGAATCAGATCCAGAATCATTATCGGAAGACATCTCACTACCAGTTGCATCTTGACAATCTTTATGTAACCCAAACATAGCCAAATTTGCTTGAACATCATTGCATAGTAACCGTTGTGACCAGTCGGTTCCGTCTGTTAACATTGTTTGTGTTGTATAAGAAGATGGTTTCTTTTCAGCATCACTTCCTCGTGAAGAAGAAGCATTTTGATTTTGACCACGAGAACTAGTGTATTCTTTCCTTGGTTTGTCACATTCCTTTGCGAAATGCCCAAATTCTTGACAATTATAACACTTTACTTTTAATTTATCAAAACCCAACTTCTTGTTTAAAGCTGGAAGATCTTTTCCAGTTCTCTGCATGAATCTTTTAACTGTACGGACGATCATAGCCATGTTCCATTTTAAATCCATGATTTCTAGATCATCTAGATCTATCTGATCATAGTCCTCATCTGTTAAATCACTTGTGGCAATCTTACTACTCACTAAGTTTTCATATGAAGAATAAAAGCCGTCAGAAAAGCAAAGTTTTGCTCAGCTTCCTTCATATTAAGACTAGGTGGTGTAGCAAATGGATTTGTATTAGTTGAACTTCCAGAACCACCCGAATTACCAGTAGAGTAGAAACAAACTTTTGGATAATTAAACATAGTTGAATCTTTTTCACTTGCAGCATGAGTAAAAAAGCAGTGATTGGAGAGATCGTTGAACTAAGAGGCATACTTCCACCATAGAAAGCCGGATCTTGATTTTCTTTGGAGGATATTTGACACTTAAGATCGTATTCTCTGGCTTCGATCTTTTGTAAAAATTCAAGTGCCGTCAAGTCTTCATTCAAGAAATAGTCAATTTCTTTCAAAACCATTAGAAATGTTGAGTAAGAACTTGGAAGCACACTTTTAATAGTGTCAATTTTATCCCTTTCAGAAATTTCCATTTTCATCTTGTCCATTTCAGCAATTAAATGACTAAATCTTGTAGTCATCTCTTCAACTGTTTCTCCCTTCTATAGATTAAAGTTTCAAAACTGAAACTTGAGCATCACTTTCTTACTCTCAGCCGTATTTCCCATGCTTCTCATACACAAATGTTGAAATAAAGACACACATTTCTTGATACTACCAACTTGATGAAATATATTTTCTGGTAATGCCATAGTAAGAGTAGAATAGGCTTTTATCTCGATTTCTAAAGCTTTCTTCTCATCTTGAGAATATTGAGATATAGCTTTAGGAACAAAACCAATGGTATCATCACCAATTAACGGTTCCTTATAAACTTCATCAAGACAATATGAACAATCAGGATGAACAGATCCCAAATGTGCACGAAACCGAGGTTCCCACTTGGCAAAGTCACTGAACTTCATCAATCATGGACATTTAGAATGCGAACCTATCTCGGTATCAAGTTGCAACATCTGTTGCATCAACATGTTTTGAGACGCTAATGCATACATACCGGCCATTTTTGAAAAGTAAATAAGTTTAAAGAGCTAGGTTTAACGAACTGTGTAGCGAATTGTGAACTATTATAGCGAACTGAGAACAGTTATAGCGAACTGTTAACAGTGTTTAACGAATCAACTCTTAACAAGGTTAAGATTGACCAAATGGCGAAACAGATAACGAATGAGATGAAGGTTTAGCGAATCACAAGTCAACTTAACGAATTGACCAAACGAATCACAAAGGATTAGTTTAGTGAATCACAAAGGATTAGCTTAGCGAATTAGATAGGATTAGTTTTAGCGAATCAGATGATAATTAGTAACGAATCACCAAAATAAACTTAGTGAATCACTTAGCGAATCAGATGATAATTAGTAACGAATCACCAAAATAAACTTAACGAATCACTAAGGAATGCTTAGCGAATCAGGATAACGAATCAGCTACAGTTGATTAGCAAATCACACTATAGCGAATTAGGTTGTTACAACCGTACGTAACAAACTCTGACACCTTATGCCACGTGGCAAAGGTTGTTAGGAAACAAATCCCAAGTTGGACGCGTGTCACACGAATCAGTTAATCTAGTTAACGAACTAGATAACACGAACCAATAACTCACACGAATTGGCTAACGAACAAGGTAGCGAAGTAACAAAATTGATAACGAATCAAGATGAAACATCTAACGAATCACCATACAGATGATAACGAAATACGTTCATCTTCAAATCTTCAAACATTCAACATAATTTTCCAGAAATTATGAAGATCAACCCAGAAACCCAGAAATACCAAATCTGTAATACTCCCTCGTTTCTCAACCAAATTTCACAAATTACCTATCAAACTCCTCGTAAACCAATTTTGAATCCAGTACACACAACCTAGTAATCGATTAACACCAATAACCAAACCAATTTGACCAAAAACACAACCCTGTTTTGGACTTAAACCGAAATCAATACCAAACAACACAAATCCAATTCACACTTCAATTCCACTTAACCACACCTATCCAATACCTTAACCAACACAAACTCAATCCAATCCGTCCATAATTCAACCAATTCAAACACAAACTGATTCAAAAATGCTTAAACAGAAAAATTAATAAAAACGATAACAATATCAAAACCAAATCAAGTGTATGAGCACCAACAACTCTGATACCAATTGTTGGAGCTCGTATTCAATAACAATAACCACTAACAAATCTCAGATATGTGTTTATACTATTAATACGAGTAAGGATCTAGCTCATAATTAACATTGATTCAGTGTTAGATATGTGTATCTATTAACATTAAGTTATGTGTATAATATTAGGTGTGAAGCTTTGAGAGAGATCAGGAATACACAAAAAATACGTTAATTAACTCCCTCAAAACTCTATATGTCTCTCTCTATGCCACTCTCTAACAGGAGTTCACTATATATAGAAGGTGATCTGGTTCGCTAACATCCCCTAGCGAACCAGCTTCCCCTTCGTTACATACATAAGCTTAGCGAACACCCCCTGATTCGTTAACATCCCCTAACGAATCAGGAGGGAATACATTACTTGGCTAGTTCGCTAACATCCCCTAGCGAACTAGCCTTTAACTTAGCGAACTGGCTATTAAATAAACTAATTAACTAATTATTACATTAATTAATAAACAAAAACGTTAACGATAAATACAAAGACTCAAGACGCAAAACCGTGCACTAACATAATCATTCATAAACCTTGATCTTTAGTTCAAGATTGTTAACTTGTTGACTTTGATCTTATATTTGGATTGTTTTGCAAGTAACTTGCAGATTGACTTGTGTTTGATTATTATTGAATCTTGAATGAGTTTACTTATGTTTATATTGATGTTTATGATTTTTAACTTGAATATTAGATGTTGTCCAAAAATAATGTTAGGCTAAACTTGTTAGTTCTACCTAGGTTTGATGAATATTGTTAGGTTCTAGTAAGTAATATGGATTGTTGATTATCATGACTTGAATTTTTGGTGATATTTTGGTTTAATATTGAATTAGTTGTGTTTATTGGCTGTGATTTATTTAATTATACTCATATACCTCTTGCTTTGATTGATTGAATCGATTTTAATTGATTTTAGCTTGTTTGAACTCTTTACTTTGTGTTTAGAGATTGTTTGCGGGAAGTACAACCGTAGGGTTTAAGTTGGTATATTAATTTATTAGATTCAGCGGGTAGGCACCTTCTTAGAGACCGAGAGGTGATAGAAAGTAAGGTCGTCTCATAGCTTTTACTTGTTAGGATTAGGATCGCGCGAGAGCGGGTTCGGTTCTTGTCGGGTTTGGGTTTGTGAGCGATTAGTTGACCTAGTTTAAGTTAAACTAAGTGGTTCCTCTATCCTTGGTTGCGTAGTATTCGTCTCCATTAGGGTAGTGTGTCGGTGAGACCGAGAGGAGAGTCGACATTAGAACACCTTAGCAATTCGTTTCCCGGTTTATTCTAAAAATCAACTAAGTACAAGTTAGGGTTTGTTAGTGAGACCGAGAGGTGATCTAGCTTTCTTGAATGAACCTTAGTTGTGTCATCCTTAGATACCGGTGTCGTGAGGTTATTCAATCCATTAGTTTATTATACATTCAATAGGATTCTTACCTAGGTAGACATTTTCTCCAGTTACAGATAAGTCAATAAGTTTTATCAAGTGTTTATTTAAGTTAAGTTAAATTTTGTTAATTAATTTAGTTAAGGTAAGTTAGGTCAAGTAGTTAATAATTAAAAATCATTTTAAAAAATATTATTATTAGGTGAGTCTTGGTTAGGGTTAAGTATTAAAAACGTTTTTACGTGTCCTTGTGTTCGATACTCGGACTTCCTTAGTTCTATACTATTAGTGATCGGTACACTTGTCGGTTTTGCGTGGTTTCTTTAAGGGTCTTGTTTTATAAATTTAAAGCTTAGTTGTGAGTTACTTAAAAAGAGCATCAATAGACACACATCAATATGTGTGCATACACACATATAATGAGTCAATCTAGCTTGTTGACAATTTGTAGACTCACAATATGTTAAATAGACTAAATAGACCAAAAATAATTATAAACTGTGAGTTTGTATGGTTTGTGATGATTGTTGGTCAAATTTCATATTTCGTAGTGTTGGTAATTTGGTTTTTTGGTATACTAATGAGACGGATACAACTTGAAAGGCAATAGGCCTAAGAACAAAAAGGACTGGGCTCTTTGTTTATTTTATTTAGTAAAATAGAAATCCTTGTGAGATGTGTATCGGTTATGGTTTTAGGAATATTGAATAATGTAAGGCTTACTTTAGTAAAATAGAAATCCTTGTGAGATATGTATCGGTTATGGTTTTAGGAATATTGATTAACGTAAGGCTTACTTTAGTAAAATAGAAATCCTTTAAGGTATATTGGTTTACATCTTTCTTATCCAGTATATTACTATCCACATTTGAATTAATAAAAATGATATATTAACATATATTTTATTTTTAGAATTCTTCATTATACAAATTCTTATCAAAATAGTTGTAATAATCTCCATCGACTTATAATCTTCATTTTAATCATTAAAATCTTAGATATACCCGCCCGAAATTGATTTAGAAATCAATTTTAGGTTGTCCCCGTTTTGGGACCGCTTTTTGAATATTTATCTTATTTAGGATATGAATGTGTATTAGATAATTGTTTGTTTAAGAAAGATTCAGTTATCATTTCCTCATTGCTCCTCGGGTATGTATATATATATACATACTTGGGAGCTAAGGGCAAATGCTGCTGAATTTTTCTTAAACAAACAATCATGTAATACACATTCATATGTGAGATAAAGTATTCAAAAAGTGGTTTAGCAACCTACCCTTGTGAATACTCTACTCAATATCCAAACAATCACGTAATACTCTCCTATAGGGTTAACCTTTAACCCTAAATTTGTTTCAGCTGCATCATCATGTCTGTCGATAAAAGTTGGCTTACCAGTCCAAACCGTAGTTCACCTGAGTACCAGCAAGGGCTCAACTCTTTTATCGAGAGGTGCAAAAATCATGTTGAAGATATAGGCCATGTTAGATGTGTGTGTGCAAAATGTCAGTAGTCTAAAATAATACCCTTCAAAATTAAGAAATGTCATATGCGTGCATTTGGCTTCTGTCAGATATATGATCGGTGGATTTATCACAGTGAAAGTTTAGTTCCGCCTGTAGTAGTTGTAGACGATGTAGCACCAACGAACGATATTGCTGTCGTTATCGAAGACATTATGGATGAGCGTATGGAAGAGGATACCAACGATGATGAAGGGAACTTTGGTACGGAGAGTAGCGGCGTCCCTAATGATTTTGAAGAGTTGTTAAAGGAAGTTGAGTCAGAATTATATCCTGGTTGTACTAGGTTTTCTTCTCTTGATTTTTTAGCAAAGCTTATGCATATCAAGGTGAATAACAAATGGACTAATAGTTCATTTGATGAGCACCTTGACTTGTTGCAGTCTTCACATCCAGAAGGTAACAAGATTCCCGCTTCGCATTATGCTGCTAAAAAGACATTAAAAAGGTTGGTTTGGAGTATGAGTCAATAAATGTATGTAAGAATGATTGTGCTCTCTTCTAGGAAGATAACGAGTCATTAAAAAATTGTCCTGTTTGTAATGAGAGTCGGTGGGCCGATACAAAGACATCGGGTAAGAAGGTACCTTACAAGGTGTTACGATACTTTTCTTTGACCCCAAGACTAAGACGCTTGTATTTTTCTAGGCATATGGCGAAAGATATGATCTGGAACAGTACTGGAAGATCAGAAGAGGGTACGATACGTCATCCTGTTGATGGATCTTCGTGGAAAGAATTTGATAAAAAGTACCCAAATTTCCCGAGAGAGCCCCGAAATGTCCGTCTAGGACTTGCAGCTAATGGTTTCAATCCTTTTGGTAGCATGAGTTTGGGTCATAGAATGTGGCCAATTGTACTCACCACATACAATCTGCCTCCATGGTTATGCATGAAAGGGTCTTCATTCATGTTGACCTTGTTGAATCCTGGCCCAAAATCCCCTGGAAAAGACATTGATGTTTTTCTTAAGCCCTTGGTGGATGAGCTTATGCATTTGTGGCAGGAAGGCGTACGTACTAAAGACGGGATGACAAACACATTTTTCACAATGAAGGCGGCGTCGTTATGGACCATAAATGACTTCCCTGCTCGTAGTAGTCTATCGGGTTGGAGCGGACAGGGCTACAAGGCATGTCGGACTTGCAACAAAGATACATCTTCAGTATATGCATCAAATAAAGTTGTATATCTTGGTCATCGGCGCTTCTTAGATGCTAACCACCAGTGAAAATTTTTGGAATTTAATGGAGAACCCGAGACAAGAGCCCCCCGCCCCCCAAAAAAAAACAATTTAGTATGGCTGACACAGAAGATCAACTTGGTCGTCTACTTCATCGTCTACCAGGAAAACATCCTGATTTTGGATGTGCTAAGCTAAAGCGGGAGGAGTTTGAGTTGAACTGGACCGAACGAAGCATATTTTTGGAACTTGAGTATTGGTCCTCATTACAGTTGAAACACAACTTAGATGTAATTCACATCGAGAGAAATGTGTGTGATAGTTTGCTGGGTACTCTTTTAATGAATGATAAGACCAAAGACACATCAAACGCACGTGATTACATGAAAACTCTAAAAATTCGAAGAACACAATGGTTGCAAGAAAAAAGTAACAAGGTTTATAAACCCCAACCAAATTATTCATTTAAGGTCAGTGATCGAAAGTTGTTATGCCAGTTCATAAAAGATGTTAAATTGTCTGATGGGTTTAGATCTAATATCAGCAAGAGAGTGATAGATAATGATGCCAACATTATTGGGTTAAAAGCTCATGATTTTCACATTCTTATGCAACGTTTGATACCGATTGGGGTTAGAGGGTTTTTAGCCAAAGATACATCTATAACAATAGTTGACCTTTGCACATTTTGAAGCAACATTGCTTCCGAACACTATTGGTGGAGGATATGAAGAAAGCCAAAGATGCCATTATTTTAATATTATGCAAGTTAGAGTTGATCTATCCACCAGCATGGTTCATTTGGTTTTGCATTTACCTGATGAAGCGATTCATGGTGGTCCAGTATGTATGAGATGGATGTATCCGTTCGAAAGGTATATGAAAAAACTAAAAAAAAATATATATGTTAGGAATAAGGCAAAACCAGAAGGTTGTATAGCTAAAGGTTATGTTGCTGAAGAAGCTTTATCATTTTGTTCGGTGTACCTTCGAAATGTTCAGACTCGGTTCAATCGCCCCGACCGAAATGAAGATGTCGTTGTCGAAAAAACTAAGTTGTGGGTGTTTGAGTCTAAATGTCGCTCGGTTAGCGCCACGAAGATCAAATATCTTACTTCCAACGAAAAACTCAATTTAGAATGGTTTGTCTTTGATAATTGTTCTGAAGTAAGGGAGTATATGAAGTAAGTGTTCCTATCTTTAACTTTTCATTATCTATTAAGTATTTCTCTGTTCCTCACTTGTATATTTTTATCATTTATTTAGTGAATTTAAATCTGAACATCCCGAGGATGATCTTAAAGCCAAATTTCCAAAGTGGTTTCTTGAGAAGGTAATACATAGAGAACGAGTATCACTCTATATTTGTTAGGTAATACATATATAACTTGCATAATTATATATTTGTTAGGTTTATATGATGAAAATTCAAAGTTCTCCAAATTTCCATCCAAGGTTGTATAAGCTTTCATTAGGCGCGGACAAAAATGCCTTTACTTACACCGCTTGCATAGTAAACGGTGTTAGGTTTATGGTACTTGGCCGTGACGCATAACGAACAACACAAAACTCTGGGGTTCTAGCTGAGGGAGAGAATGGTGAGAAATTCTATGGCCAAGTAGAAGAGATTATTGAGTTGTGTTATCCAAATGGGTATTCAACTGTCCTATTTCAATGCAAATGGTTTGATACTCGAAGGGGTGTTACATTTAATAATAATATTACCAGTATCAACACAAGTCGTGAATGGGACAAAGAAGATAAACTTATATTTGCTTCACAAGTTAAACAGGTGTACTACATCCAAGAACCTTCTAGAGGAAACCAAAACAGAAACCATCGTTGGGTCGTTGAGAATGTTAATCATCGAAAAAATTGGGATATACCTGCAGTAAACGACAATGGCGGATTCGAGAATGTTCAAGATGTTGACAATAACTTGACGTTATTCACAAAATTTGGGATATACCTGCAGTAAACGACAATGGCGGATTCGAGAATGTCGAAGATCTTGACGTTATTCACAACAATTCTTCATCTAATTGTGTACTTTTCATTGACTTTAAACAATACTTTCAAAACGCGTCTTCTCATGTGACTCACGGCGAGATACCAATTGAAGTTGAATTGCCAACGAGCAGGACCGTTAGTGACGATTATGACGAGGATGATCCTGATTTTGACACGATGGAGTATGATACCGACACTGACACATCCGATGAAGAGTCTGATTAAAAGAATATTTTTTTTTAATCTATGTTTCATATCTATTATAACAAACTTTTTCTGTAATTTCATGTTGTAATAGAAAACTTGATTCATCATATTATATATTTGTATTGCATATCTTATAAATTCTTAGGAAATATTTTTATTTTTGATGTTGTATTTGTTTGTGATGGCGGACGTCATGCCACGAGGTCATGAGAGAGATGATGTTGAGGATCCGCCACCTCCCGGAGGTTTTGGGCGAGGTTGTCATGAGGAGGACGGTAAGTCTTATGTAGTTTATTTATATATTGATTATATATTGCGAATATTAATTTTTGTAGTTGTTCCGGCTAGAAAAGTAAGGGGTACAGCGAAAAATATAAAAATAATGCAGCATTTGCAAAAACGGCAGGAGGCCTTTAAGGCTTACTTTTGATAGATTTGCCACAATTACTACCATTGATGATGTTGGAGATATGTTTATTCGGGAGGTTGGGAGTTACATATGGAGAACCATCGCGTTTAATAAAGACTCCTGGGCATCTGTTTGCGAGGCAGAAAAGAATGCTCTCAACGAACATATGAGTGTATGTGATTTATAAACTTACTATGTTTGTTAGCTCATTATTAGTTTTTTACTAGACTAACTTATTTTAATTAATTCCTAGCAATATTTTGATTTTGATGAGATTGAGCGGGATCCTCAATGCGAATTGTTAAAAGATGGCATTGAAGCGGCAATCATGAAATGATATAGAAACCGGAAATCGATTGCAAAAACACACTTTAACAAGGTGGGAGGATCTAAGGATATAGAGGAAACAAAGAAAAGGAGGCCCGAAGATTGTTAGGGTATGAATTTTTTGCTGAGGATCCTTAATCCTTAACTATCTTGTGGATAGTTTATCCTTGAGATATATATCAAGATATAAAGGATCGATGATCCTCGGTATTATTGTTTACTAATGATCGCGTTTAGTATGGTGATGTGTTAGATAAGTATGACGACTTTAAGACGTGCAGGCATCAGTTATCCTCATGGAGTATTCTATAGCTGGAATATGGATCCAAGATCCTTATTAAACGTAGATAGTAATGGATGATCTCGTGTGAAGATTGATGTATAAATACCAACAACGGCTCTTAGACTTATTCTTCCGCTCATCTCGCTACTGGACTTCTGTGGCACGTGGTCAAAGTCATGGGAGTGGCTAGTGGAAGACTTGCGGATTAGTAGGAGTTCTTGTTATTTGTATTTTTTATATATTAACGAGTTATGAACGACTAGGGACACACATGTACTATTACACACACTAGAGCAGAACCAAATATTCTCTCTATTCACTAGCTTGCGTTGTATCGTCGATCATAAACTCCAAAATACTTGTAATAACCTTTTACTATTAACAAACTTGACGGTGATAGTTTTCACCGTTCGAGGGTTTTTTGTGCCGGAGATTACTATAATCACGTACCATCCGACCAAAGATTACCTTGTTAACCCTTGACCGAAGCAATTCGACCAAAGATTACCTTGTTAGTTTTTAACCGAAGTAAAGATTATCGTAATCAGGGGTTTTTTCCCTCGTGATCAAATCCTTGTGTTCATCAAGATCTCATTTATACAATCATTATTATCGTGTTAGCACTATACCTCACTTGATAGATTTTGATACATTATCCTTAGCCGATTTTTATCCAAAACAATTTGGCGCCCACCGTGGGGCAAATGGTGCTTTAATCCAGAAAATACTCTATCATTCTCAACCTTTTCATACCTGTATCACTATCAATGGCCTCTCAATCAACCTCCGCTTCATCAACTATGCCGGATACGGTTCCTCTCTCATCAAGAACTTTGCCACCGATGCCTCCACCAATTACGGGAGCACAACGGCCTGCTGCTGCTGGAAGCAAGACGCAACCACCAGTCTTCCAGAGCTCGAAAACTGCTGCTGCTGCGCCGCTGGTTAATACTAACAGTGATGTTTCATCTATGTTTTCACAGGTTAAAGCATACATGGAGTAGCAAAACAAGACCAACCAGAGGATCCTTCGTGAGATAGAAGATCTCAAGAAGAACAAGAGGCCAGCGGAGGATCTCACCCCCCTGATGCCAAGGATGCTGGATTTCACCAGTTCAGAATCCATGGCTCAGTTCTCCCAAGGATCATCTATCCTTCAACAGGGGTCCATGGGCCAACAAGCTCAAGGATCCTCGATATTTTAGTCAGGATCATCTATCCTTCAACAGAGGTCCATGAGTCAACAAGCTCAAGGATTCTCGTTAGATCAGCCAAGGTCATCTAACTTTCATCAAGAATCCATGGGTCAGCAGAATCAAGGATCCTCATATTATCAGCAAGGATCAGCCATCCTTCCACCAGGATCCTACAGTACCCAACCTCAAGGATCCTTCATCCCGAATCAAGGATCCTTCTTTCCAAACCAAGGATCCTCAGGAGTCCAACATCAACGATCCTCTGAAGTCCATAAAGGAGATATAATCCCCATGCAGACCGTAGCCTCTGGAGGAGCAACTCCTATCGCAGATTCTTCTTATCCCAACTACTCATCCGGGATGCCGACCTTCACCCGGTAAAGAGGTAACTTGTATGCTCCTATATCCTTAGATACTAACCGTGGTCCCATGCAAGATACAGGTATCAACCAGGCTATGGACAAAGAACTACAGAAGCTTAAGGATATGATATCTAGTGTTCCCGGGGTGATACGACCAATCCCCGAGATACCTGAGGGAAGCCACAAGTTATCAAGATTTTCTCCACCTATCTGTGATGCTGAGATTCCGAAGCGGTTCCAAACCCCCAACATGAAGACTTATGATGGGACCACGGATCCTGAGGAGCACGTTGCACAATATAGGGAGAGGATGGAAATCAACCCCATCCCTGAGAGACTCAAAGAAGCTTGCTTATGCAAAGGATTCGGGTCCACACTCACAGGATCTGCATTAAAATGGCTGCTAAGTCTTCCTCCCTTTTCAGTTACTTCTTTTTCACATTTAGTTAACTTGTTCAACAGCCAATTTTCCTGTAGTAGGAAATTCGAGAAGTTAACTAGTGATTTATACCGAGTTATCCAACCTAGTGATGAATCCCTTAGGGATTTTGTTACAAGGTTCGGCAGAGAAGCTCTAGAAATCCCTAATCTTGACATGGCTACTGCTGTTGAGGCCTTCAAGATGGGAGTTCAGAGGGGCTCCCCCTTTTATGTCACACCCCGACTAGGTAGTTGCGGAGGCGTAATATGGGAATGTAACAGATAACACTGGTATCAACCACATCGTTTATAAAGAAATTCAACAAACTAATTTACATCATATTATATTGGTAGGTACTAAGTTTATAAACTAGATGAAAATCACATAACCAGTTCTCGGTTTCTTATTCGTTAGTACGTATTTGCATCTATTCACAGCTATTCAACTTTGCTTCTAACACCAAGCACGTAAGCAATTCATTCCAACTTCGGCTTACCTGAAAAGCATGTTAAAACGGGTCAACTATGTCTAGTTGGTGAGTTTCAGGTTTCACGAGTACGAATAAAGTCAGTATACGAGTTCGTAAAGGTCATAGTATGTATGTATATATGTATGTGTATGATGTATTATACTAAGCCACAAGTGAAACCAAGACAGCTCGCACGCATGGCCACCCTTGCCCATGTACTCCTGTTGGCATTTAACAGCCACTTTGCCCCAAGTATGTACTATGTCTAACACCACATATCAGAATGTAATAAGTATAAATGACAATGTGCAACTGGGTTAACATGTTCCAGCATACCCCACCGGATCTGTCAGTTGGGTTTGTCAAACCGATAGTACTATCCACACGTCACTGGCACAAAGTTAATCACTTGTGTTTGTGGGGACTTTCAAAAGTGTTAGTACTTAGATAATTCACATCATCACAAGTTTACAAGTGAATAAGTACATGCTTTACACCCCAAAAGTTCGTAAAACAGTTTAGAAAGTGGGTTCGTGAAACTCACCTTATCGTAGTACAAGCTGGTAATATGTATCAGTAAGTAATGTTCATCGATTATAACTTGACTCCTATAACCGGTATCGTACTGTTAATACTAGTACAGTGTTTAAGCTAAATCGGGTTGTATAACTAGTCTGGGTATAGCTGTTATGCCCAGAACATGATCATAGTCTTAGATTGTGACGTTGTACACTATTAAATGTTCAAAACCACATTTGGCTCAGTTTCACCGTTTTCCGAGCTTAGCCAAGTTGATCGTTTATGCGTTTCGGGATTAGGTAAATTCACAAAAACTTAAGTAAATATATTGATTGAATAAATGAATTGATTTAAGAAAGAATTTTGAAGTTTCGGTATCTGGTTTGATCGCAGGGTTCGTTTCTGTTTTCACACGGGTTTGATTATACAAAACGCGTACAATCCACCCAAATTGTCAGGAATTCTCGTAAAAAGTTCATTTTTTTTCAATCTCATCTAAAACTATGATATTTGACCACTTTTAACATTTTGACATACGAGTCAGTCCGTTAAACACAAAACTGCCAATTAAGATTTTCAGAAATTTTAAGATTAATTATCTATTTATAAAAATTCATTAAGTGTGTTATAATTAAGTAATAAATAGTCCGTTTATACCAAACAACATCCGAAAAATCCGATATTTCTTCCAGGTGGTGTCAATATCATCACATAGCCCCTGCCAAATCTCCTGAATCTAACTCTTTGGCCAAAATGCCCCTTTTGCGCGTTTTTCGGCTGTTAAAACTCGATTAACACACAATTGCACAAAAATAATTAGACATCTCCAAATGTTACCAAATTTTGCCATTGATCTTAACATAACATCTCAGGATTCCAAAACAAATTTTATAATTTTTCATGAAGTTTAACTAATTTTCCCGAATAAACGCTAATAAACGGAAATAAATTCGCCAAATATTCTCCGTTTATCGAAAAATTACCAAATGTGAACAGGGACTCACTTATGTGATCCCTGATGTCCCTGCAATGTTTCATAACCTAAAAACAAGCACGTCACAATCAAGCACAAACAGCCCCTAAACGAGTAATACGGTATTACCTTGTCGGTTTTCGGTGATTTTTGATAGTTTAAAAAACTCTCCGGGTCTTGGGTCGCAAATTAAGTGTATCGACATATCATATAACATCCAACAAAGCATAAATCATCCATATATCAGCCTAGTTAATTAGAGTTTCGGTTTTGGTTTCAAACCGAACTTTTGAACCTTAAAAACGTCGTATTCATGTTCTAATCCGTGTTTTTGGTCAAAAATCCTTATGTTTATGCTTTTTATACATGTTTAACATAAAAACATCATTTTAGTTGATTTTTAGGGTTTTTTGATGGTTAAACATGTTTAAAACTAATCAAGACATGTTTATATGTAAATACATGATTAAAACTTGGTTAAATCATCATTAAATTTGAACATACCTTATTGTTTTTGGGCTGGGAAAAATGAAGAACATAAGAGAGCAGGAGTTAGGTGAGATTAATGGTGTGAAATGAATTCATAAATATCAAAAGTTGATAAAATATCCAAGGTGGGGGGTTTCCAACTTGCCGTACGCAAGACTTGGGCCCCATTAGGGCCTCCATTTTAGTCCAATTAGTCTTGTTTTTGTGTCATGTTTAAATCTCGGTCCAAAATTTAGTTCGGGTTCGGTTTTTCGTGAGAAAATTAAATAGGGTGCGAAAAATTGTGCGAAAACGGTTGTTTTTTGACTCATTTTTGCAACATAATAAAAACATATTAAAAGGATGTAAAAACCCAAAATATTTTCACGGATTGCTTAAAACATGTCATATAAGTGTTTTATAAATCTTTTTCGGCTTAACGGATGCTACAATGCTCGTTTTGATGTTAACTATTGCGTTTAAACTTATAGCGTAACAATAAACGAAACGTTTTTCGTTTAAATGGTTTTAAACGTACTGGGGCCTAAATATCAATATGCTAGCCACTATAATATATATATAACTCGTATATGACCCCTCAGTATATATACGGGTCATAATTAGTATCGGCCAGTTACTCGTTTAAGCACTATGAATTAACCGATTTATCGTTTACTCACTACGTAGTGGATAAAGTATACCTCGTTTTGTCACGAATGTCACATTCTCCCCCCGTTAATAAACTTCGTACCCGAAATTTGATGTGTATACGGTTTTATTTTTAGGCAACGGGTGTGGGTATTTCTTTCGGAATTCGTCTTTTCGTTCCCAAGTAAATTCGGGTCCTCGTTTCGAATTCCATCGAACTTTTACTAATGAGATTGTGTTGTGTCGTAACTTGTTGGTTTTCCCGTCCACAATTTCTACTGGTTCCTCTACGAAGTTGAGCTTTTCATTAATCTGAACATATTCAAGTGGTACTATTGTCGTTTCATCAGTCAAACACTTTTTCAGATTCGATACATGAAACACATCGTGAATAGTGCTCAGTTCTAAGGGTAGTTTTAATCGGTAGGCTACGGGACCAATTTTTGCGATAATCTCAAAAGGTTCAATGTATCTCGGGGATAATTTACCGGTCTTTTCAAACTTTATAACACCTTTCCACGACGATACTTTCAAAAACACCTTGTCGCCTATTTCAAAATATAGCGGTGTTCTACGAACATCGGTATAACTTTTCTGTCAGTCATGGACGGCTTTCAATTTTCGTTTAATCTTGTGAATCTTATCATTTGTTTCTTAAATTAAATTAGATCTTGTAATTTGAGTATCACCCACTTCTGTCCAACAAAGTGGTGATCTACATTTTCGCCCGTGTAATGCTTCATAAGGCGCTGCTTGTATACTATTGTGATAACTGTTATTGTACGAGAATTCAATGAGTGGGAGGTGTTGATCCCAATTCCCTTTGAAATCTAATACACAAGCACGAAGTAAATATTCTAAGGTTTGAATAGTTCGTTCGGATTGACCATGTGTTTGGGGATGGTAAACGGTACTCAGGTCTATTCGGGTTCCCAGAGCTTCTCGAACTGCTTGCCAAAAATGTGAAGTAAAGTGACTGTCTCGATCTGAAATAATAGAAAGAGGTACTCCGTGTCGAGACACAATTTCATCAATGTAAATCTGGGCAAGTTTCTCAGTAGAGTAAGTGTTACGGATTGGAATAAAGTGTGCGGATTTGGTTAATCGATCTACAATTACCCAAATGGCATTGTGCCCTCGAGAGGTTTTGGGAAGGTGTGTCACGAAGTCCATGGTAATTTGTTCCCATTTCAATTGGGAAATTTCGGGTTGTTGTAACATTCCCGAAGGTTTTTGGTATTCAGCCTTATCCCTTGCACATGTTGCCCATTTACTTACATACACGGCTATATCCGTTTTCATGCCAGGCCACCAATAGAAGTCCTTATCATCTTTATATCTTATCAGTACCTGGATGAATAGAATATTTGGACTTGTGTGCTTCATTAAGAATCAATTCACAAAGTTTATGAAGTGTTGGAATCCAGATCCGGATTTTGTAGTAATATATTTCGTCAATCTTCTTCTCAAAATTCTTTTCATTCCCGTGTAGTTCTTCCTTTTCTAATTGATCTGCTTTTAAGGCTTCATTTTGTGCAATACGAACTTGTTCGATTAGGCTACTTTGGACAATCATTCCGAGTGCTCGTATCCTCAATGGTCTAACTCTGTCCTTTCGGCTTAAAGCATCAGCTACTATATTGGCCTTACCCGGGTGGTATTTAATTTCACAATAATAATCACTTAACAGTTCTACCCATCTTCTTTGTCTCATATTCAGCTCCTTCTGATCAAATTTTTGTTGTAAGCTTTTGTAATCAGTATAGATGGTACATTTGGTGCCCGTACAAGTAATGTCTCCAGATCTTTAATGCAAAGATAACTGCTCCCAATTCCAAGTCGTGGGTCGTATAATTCTTCTCATGTACTTTTAATTTTCGGGAGGCATACGCTATTACTTTCTTTCGTTGCATCGGCACGCATCCTAAACGCTTACGAGATGCGTCACAATAGACTACCAAATCCTCAGTTCCATCTGGAAGACTTAATATTGGAGCTTCAAATAACTTTTGTTTTAACGTTTGGAAGGTCGTTTCTTGTTCTTCTCCCCATTCGTTCGTTCGATCTATCTGAGTTAGGATGGTTAAAGGTTGGGCAATGCTTGAAAAATTTTCAATAAATCGACGGTAATACCCAGCTAATCCCAAAAATTAACGGATTTCTTTCAGTGATTTAGGTACTTGCCAATTCTTAATGGACTTGATTTTACTGGGATCTACTTGGATTCCTTGTTGGTTCACAATATGTCCTGAGAATTGTAATTCTTGCAACCAGAACTCACATTTGTACAACTTCGCGTATAATTTTTCTTGCCTCAATAGTTCCGAGATTACCCGCAAATGTTGTTCATGTTCTTCTTTGCTTTTCGAATATATCAAAATGTCATCGATAAACACTATCACGAATTTATAGTGCAGACGCATTGGTTAATCCAAACGGCATAACAAATAATTCATAGTGACCATACCGAGTTCGGAAGACTGTTTTTGGGATATCTTCTTCCTGAATTCTTACTTGATGATAACCCGATCTGAGATCAATTTTCAAAAAATACTTCGCACCCTGGAGCTGATCAAACAAGTCATCAATTCGGGGTAAGGGGTATCTATTATTTATAGTCACTTTATTCAATTCCCGATAATCAATACACATCCAAAAACTTCCATCCTTCTTTTTCACAAATAACACAGGTGCTCCCCATGACGAATAACTAGGTCGGATAAATCTCATGTCTAGTAACTCTTGCAATTGGTTGGACAGTTCTTACATTTCAGAAGGTGCAAGTCGGTAGGGTGCCTTAGCAATGGGGGCTGCTCCTGGTATCAGATCTATACGAAATTCAACTAGTCGGGTCGGTGGTAAACCAGGCAACTCATCGGGAAATACGTCTGAATACTCGTGTACCACTGGGATGTGTTCTATTCGCTTTTCATCGGGTTCCCTAAATATTACGCTCGCCAAGTATAATGTACAACCTTGGCGTAAATACTTTAATGCCTTCAGTTGGTATACGAGAGGCAGTACAGTACTCGATTTCTCACCTTGAACAATCATCACCTCATCATTCGGAAGAGGTATCCTAACAGTCTTATCCTTACAAACAATTTCTGCTTTAAACTTAGATAACCAGTCCATACCGACTATAACATCAAAACTTCCTGTTACTACATGTAGGTCTTGTCGCGCTTCGTCCGATCCGTTTACGAAGGCGCGTCCCCTAGCTGGATTGGAAGTTAATGTTTGCCCTTGGTTTTGTCCTTTTACTACATCGGGATTCAATTTGGGGCAGTGTCTCCTAAAGTGTTTCGTACTACCGCACTTATAACATGTCTGAAGGCTTATTGAAGATGGGGTTTGTTGATTAGATTGTTGTCGAATTGGTTGGGGACTAGATGTTTGTGAACGACGAGGTTGGGTTGTTTGAAACTGTCGGTTTGAAGTATTCATTATAGTTCTACCACTTGGGGCATAATGCCAAATATTTCCGCCTCTTTGACATATGGTCGTTCGACATTCTCCAGTATGATGCAACTTACACTTTCCACACTTTGGCAATAACCCTTTGTATGCATCTTGTTTCATGTCGGAACTGGTCTTAGCATAGTTCTGAGTTGTAGGGCGGATTCGTTTATTCTGAGGTTTTTACTTGTGTTCTAGAGATATAACTAGTTTGTTTCAAACCGGACGATTCCCCTGGTACTCTTAATACACCGTTTCTTGTAAGATCAAAAGTTACGTCGCTAGCTTGTGACGCAGCACTTTCTAAAGTTGGGTGGGCTGTGAAATTGACTATATTTCTCACGGCTGGGGTCATTCCCCAAATGTAGCGCTCGATACGCTTGGGTTCCAGAATAATTGATCATGGTATTAAACTAATCAATTCATTGAAACGATTTGTGTAAATTAATTGATCAGCGCCTCTCATTTCCAAATTCCAAAGTTCGTATTCTAATTTTTGGATCTCGTTTCTTGGGCAAAAATGTTCTAATACGAGGGTTTAAGTTAGGCCATTTAATATTGTTAAATCGTTTCTCGTCCCTGATTTTGTACAATCGTATTCCACCACATCAAAGCATGATCCAGAAACACGCTGGTAACAAATTTGACTATATGGTCTGGTGGACATTCACTAATGTTAATTACGGACTCGGTCTTTCAATCCATTTCACTAATCCGCTAAGTCATCAGTGCACCGAAATTTATAGGTCTGCACGACATAAACTTTTCATATGAGCATTCTCAACACGGGGAATTCGTGTTACCAGAAATATTAGTATATAGTGGGGGAGTTATATTCGTGACATTATTAGTATTCAACGGGGAAGTATAATTCGTAGCTGCATTAGTGTTCGGCGGAGGTGTAGTATTAGTGGTTTTATCAGTGCTCGACGGTTGGTTAACTGTTGTATTTGCACGTATGCCAGCAGTGACTTGCACTACAATAGTCAGTATCACTGCTTGTAGGTGGCGAGCAATCATTTCGCCCACCTCCGCCTCAAATATTATTAGTTTTCTCCGGGGGCCATTCTATAACAATAATCATAAACACACAACTATGCCAAAGAAACACATTTATATTACACATAACTGTTACTGTACGTACGTAATTCAAACCCAGTGCATGGACTTAAACTGGTATAGGCCAGCTCTTAAATAGATATACTAAAATTTGTCACTATATAGAGGCTTAACCCGGTAAGGTCAGTGCTTGTAACAATAGTGGATTAAAAACATCCTCCATGTCAGCGCAATATGCTACTACTAGTGCTTCATGGGGTATCAAAAGACTACGTAAAACAAACCATACTACTTTTTATTTATATTTATCCATATGTATATAATACAATAACCACACACAAACAACCATTTAGGCTGCAATAATTGCTTGACATCCGCATAACTTGGTTGTCACTCTGTCCAAGAGCAGTCAATAATGAGTATCGGATCAATGTAAGTTCATCACTACCTGTTGTATATCCAGCATGTAATCATATAGCTCACGTCTTCTCTATATGTTGGTGATTATAGCTATTAAGTGCTTTAGTATCTGATTAGTCAATACAGCTAACCAGGCTGGGTCGGCTAAATGGGGAGGTTCTAGATTAAGTACAAGTATACTCCATGTAAGGAAAGGTATCTCGGTAACATAGATACTGAAGGTTCTTCCCCTATGATAAGTCAATATGGGTGGGGAAGGCATACTATCAGGTGATGGTACACACGTACGGTCAGTCTGACTAGCTCTATGAGTGGGTGTAGTCACCGGGGTATGGTGTGATAATGGTGTGGTAGATCTAGGAGCTCTAGAAAGAGAGTGGGAAGTATTGGTGGCTTCTACTTCATATCTAAGTGATGTCATAAGAGAATAACTATCACATCTATAGTCTGATAAGTCAGGCTTATCAATTGGCGCCTCATACGGAATCACGTCATTTCTCTCATTTTCATATATTTCTACATATTCATTCTCCCCCAGGTTTGTTTCTAGTTCTTCCTTCTTATGAGATAGTATTGGTACTTGATAAATTGCGTCATCTCTGGTTCTCGACATCTCTCTGTACAAAGGTTAGTATAATAATAATTACTAACAATATTAATTATAATAATAATGTATAATATTAATTACGATTTAATACATACATGTATTCGTACACATTAGCACAGATAATCTTTTATATATATTTATATACTAATATATTTTACACACATATGTTGCTGTTTTTACCTATCAGATTGTTTATCGATTTCTTCTCAAATTCCCTCGTACAAACAAGTCCGTTATTACGTTCCGGACCATAATAACCCACTTGTCCATTCGAGTTCATCACGAGAATCGTCTGTATATATTATTTAATATTATTTTATTCCCAGAACTAATCGAGCCTACGGTTATATTAGGGTATCCTAAGGGACATCCTAATTCTTCATAACCAATGACTCTGATACCAACTTCTGTCACACCCCGACTAGGTAGTTGCGGAAGCGTAATACGGGAATTTAACAGATAACACGGGTATCAACCACATTGTTTATAAAGAAATTCAACAAACTAATTTATATCATATTATATTGGTAGGTACTAAGTTTATAAACAAGATGAAAATCACATAACCAGTTCTCGGTTTCTTATTTATTAGTACGCATTTGCATCTATTCACAGCTATTCAACTTTGCTACTAACACCAATCACGTAAGCATTTCATTCCAACTTCGGCTTACCTGAAAAGCATGTTAAAACAGGTCAACTATGTCTAGTTGGTGAGTTTCAAGTTTCACGAGTACGAATAAAGTCAGTATACGAGTTCGTAAAGTTCATAGTACGTATGTATATATGTATGTGTATGATGTATTATACTAAGCCACAAGTGAAACCAAGACAGCTCGCACGCATGGCCACCCTTGCCCATGTACTCCCGTTGGCATTTAACAGCCACTTTGCCCTAAGTATGTACTATGTCTAACACCACATAGCATAATGTAATACGTATAAATGACAATGTGCACCTGGGTTAACATGTTCCGCATACCCCACCGGCTCTGTCAGTTGGGTTTGTCAAACCGATAGTACTATCCACAAGTCACTGGCACAAAGTTAATCACTTGTGTTTGTGGAGACTTTCAAAGTGTTAGTACTTAGATAATTCAAATCATCACAAGTTTAAAAGTATATAAGTACATGTTTTCCACCCCAAAAGTTCGTAAAACAGTTTAGAAAGTGGGGTCGTGTGAAACTCACCTTATCGTAGTTCAAGCTGGTAATATGTATCAGTAAGTAATGTTCCTCGATTATAGCTTGACTCCTATAACCGGTATCGTACTGTTAATACTAGTACAGTGTTTTAAGCTAAATCGGGTTGTATAACTAGTCTGGGTATAGCTGTTAAGCCCAGAACATGACCATAGTCTTAGATTGTGACGTTGTACACTTTGAAATGTTCAAAACCAGATTTGCCTTAGTTTCACCGTTTTCCGAGCCTAGCGAAGTTGATCGTTTATGCGTTTCG